>NW_015150870.1:584650-586539 GCF_000732505.1 Cyprinodon variegatus | reverse complement strand
CAGAAAGCCCATATCCTTACCTTCAGCTACCACACTATACAGATTAAGTAATACTACTTATACTTCAGCGATAGTATTAAGGTGCTACTTTATTGTATCTCTTATACTATATCTGTTGTGCTTTTAGTAACATTACTGACTACTATATTTGTTTGTGTGAAACCAATAGAAAACCTTCTGTTAACATGCTTTTAAATCACAGGCACTGATGGCTAACAGTGATCAGCTGTCAGCCATCCTGGTGTGTCTCCCTCATTAGGGCCTGCAGGAATGAAGACACTAAACATTGCAGACAAGCTACAACCTGGCAATGCCCTCACCACTTCTGGCAATGCTTCGCATCGATGGATGAGCCTCCAGTCTTACTGCCACCCCCTAAAAATTTATGGCTGACATGTAGAGAGCTCAGCAGAATGTGCTTATAAAATAGATCCTGTGTCCTACTTAAAGTGCTGCAGCAGCAACACCAGCGCTCTGCACACCGACTTGAACTTGCAGCTGCGTGAGTGAGAGTTTAATGTAAAGTGAGGACCTTTAATATGGTTCTCTCTTCTTAGGAGGGCCAGAGGTTAGGTTATGTTAGGGATGGAGTTAAATAAGTACCGGCAATGATCAGTATTAGGTTATAGAAAGGGTTAAAGACGAGTGGAAGTCAATGCAAGGTCCTGAGTAAGTAATCAGAGCATGGATGTGTATCTATTGAAGGGGACGATTGATTCACAGCTCTAGGAAAGAAACTGTTCCTGAGTTTTATTTGTTCTGGATTTAATAAACCAGAATCATTTGTTGAAAGAGGGACAAACAGTGATCTGGATCTGTGCCACCATGTGTGACTCTTTACCCATAATCCCCGGAGCTAAGTCCTTCCGCTCCTGCTGCTTGGATTCCCTCCAGTTCTATGTGTTTAATGGGTTTAAAAACGACTGAGTGTCATTAAAGCTTGAGGCTGATTTTGCAACATCGCATCAGGTATGAAAATTGGATTTGAAAAAAGCCACAGTATTTATTTAGAACAGAATTTTATTGCAGGTAATATGGAGAAGTGTTTCATGTTTCATCATGTTTGAGAATTTCTGCATTTCTCCCATAACAAGTTCCAGGGAACTTGGAACAGAAAGCTTCTGGGACGTTTTTAGTTTATCGATAATTACCTGAGCTCAGCTGCATGGTTTGATGACTGGGATGAGTTTGGATTGAACTTAACAGACATGGAAACTATCTGGTTGGATTAAATGGACCCTTTTAAAGTGTCCAGAGATGACGTTTGGTTTAAATTGGTAATGTTGTTCTATGGTTCCCAGAGGGGGATTTACCATTAGGCAATACTAGGCAGCTGCCTAGGGCCCCAAATTTCCTAAATCCGCCCCTTATGGTACCAGATATTGTTGTTTTCATTCATTATAAGCAGTTAGTTTTATAAGTCAGTGTACGTGTGAAGTTTGGATCCAGTGGTTCCTTTTCTGTTTTTCAGATAACATTGGACAACAAACAGCAGTTCTACAAATGAGAGGATCTGTGGATGTGTTTGGTCAATTATAAACATCAATAAAAATCTGAAACACAGCTTAGCAGATGTTAATGATTTTATTAATGGATGTTTGGATGTGATGAAACAGAATCAAAGTAAAGCTCTGGTCAAGTAGAGGTCATTTAATATTTTACCACAAGTATAGAAAATGTTCTATGGTTTCATTTTCCCCACAGTGCTCACATTTCCCTGTTTTATGATTAAGTATTTTCAAAGTAAAGAATAAAACCTTTTATGTATAAGTGTCATTATTATTATTTTCCAGTTTTCATATTTCCTGCTGTCTCTCTGATCCTATCAGTCCATCTCCTTCTCACCCCACCTTCTATTTTCTGCTTTTCTTCTGTCTCTTTCTGATTGA
>NW_015150870.1:577203-581889 GCF_000732505.1 Cyprinodon variegatus | reverse complement strand
GATTCTCTTTCTCTATTATTTAATAATGTGAAGTTTAATGTCCTTCCTCTAGTGCGGCTGATTGGCTAAACCATTTTAATTAGGTCAGGGATGGAAAACGGAGTGGGTGCCTAGTGGTTAAAGCATTGAGCTTGGAGTCCAGAGGTTCTGAGTTCGAGCCCCACTCCCACAGACTGCTACTCTGGCTCTCTGAGCAAAGACCCTGATTGCTCTCCGGGCGCTGCACAATGGCAGCCCAATGCTCCCCAAGGGGATGGAATAAATGCTGAAAGTGAATTTCTTTGTGCTTTACTTGTGATGGGGTGATGACAATAAAAGATAGGGAAAAAAACACCTAATGACATTTACTAGTATGGGCATGTAAACCTGCTAACTACTGGTTTGTGAACAAATGTAAGCCTTTTGCAGCTTGTGGATATAATTGCCACTGAAAACAGAGGATAAGGTTTTAACTTTAGAGTTATCTGATATGAGGGATGGTGGTTCTAATGAGGAAAACCACAGAGAAGCTTCATAGATGCTGAGAAGGACACACAGGGTCTGATATGAGAGAGGATGATGCAGAGATGAAGAAACGATCAGCTTCAGGTAACCTTAAAGACAGCAGCTACACCGCCAACAAATCTAGTGTTTCAAATATAAAGAGGTGATTATTAAAATGCTGGTGAAGATTCTCAGTCATCCAGGTCATAGTCATTCCAATAAATCCATCCACTGGACTTTGTTTCCGAGTTTGAAGATGTTTCGTTTTTTTAGCGTTGAGCTTGAGGTTTTTAAACAGTAGCCTTCTAAACTAAAACAAGGCTTTGTCGGTTCACTCTATAAAACCCTGAACTCAACGCTATTCCTGACATTTTGAATTGAAAAAGCTTCCTGGATGGGAAGCGAGACGTCTTCAAACTTGGAAACAAAGTCCAGTAGATTGTTTTAAAATTTTGGGGTTATTATAAATAAATTGGTTGATTTGTTTAGTTTTTTTTTTGCTGCATTTATTTCAACAAGGTGCTTCCTTTTTTCCTTTTAAAACAGATCAGAAGGTTTTTTTTCTGCTTAACACAAAGAAACCAAGTAATTTTTACTTAAACTCAAATTTTGCTGAAGTAATTTTCATATTTTATTTGAGTTGCATTTTGCAGCGGTTGCTTTACTTTAGTCATTTTTTAATCCAAGTTACTGAACTTTTACTGGAATAATTTTGTCTTTTTTCAGTCTTTCCACCTCTGCAAAGCACCAAGTACCGTAAAGGAGTGAACTATTGCTGTGACGCGTGAAACACCATATAAAACTGTAACTTCAACATTCTTTGAAAGTGTAAGAATTTAGGATTTTTATTTTCGTATCAGACTCAATGGAAAAAAAAAAATCAAAATCTAGATAAGTCATTTTTTCTTAAAATAATTGTATTTGTTCTTGGATTGAGGAGGTAAAAGACACATTTTGCCAACGGAACAAGACAATTTACATTTAGAATAAGAAAAACACAATTGCATTGACTTATTTCAAATGCATTTTATCTAAATATCTTTTTTTAAGAGTAAAACTACTCTTTCCGGTTGCACACTAACTCATTTACCTGCTCAAATTAAGGGTAAATACACTTAATTTAAGAAATATATGCTTATTTGTAGATCGTTTTTCCAGTGCTTTCTTCTCGGTCCAGTTTAAAACCTCTTTCTCAAATTAGTCTCTACACTGCAAAAATAATCTAGTAATAAGTAAAAAATGTCTTAAATTAAGTGTATTTAACCTTATTTTGAGTACTGTAGGTGATTAAGATGATTTGCCAATGGAATGAGTATTTTTACTCTTAAAATAAAATAATTTGATAATATGCACTTGAAATAAGACAATTCAGTTGTTTTTTTTCTTATTTTAACTGTAAATTGTCTTGTTCCATTGGCAAAGTGTCTCACTTGCCTCCTCGATTGAAGAAAAAAATGCTCTTAATGCGCTTATTTTGATTGAAATAAAATGACTTACCGGTATTTATATTTCTATTTTTTGAAGTCTAGTTATCATCTATTGATGAAATAATCCATGCAGATTACAGACATAAATCTTACCCGCCTATTTCAAATGTTAAATTGTTTAGGTTTAAAAGGTTTTTCTAAGTGTGAGCAATACTTCAGCAATTGTTTGTGATCGTGAGTGAACTCTGAGGGTTGAAATGATTAGAGCCTCAGCATCAGTCTCTTCTATCTGCTGCGCTAATCCAGAGTCAGTTTGACCTTCAGGGAAGCAGATTGATGTCTGGAGCTTCGCCATCACACCAGTCACTCCCAGTCTGCTTCCAGAGGACGGTCCGCCCACGACTTATTGCTCACACTCCGCAGACTTTGACATTTCAGTCGGTAATAAACTCTCCGCTCTGCTCTAACCTCACCAGAAACTTTATGGTTGTGGATTTATTTAGTCATTGAGGTTGTTTTTTGCTATTGTTTTCTTTTTATAGGTCGAATTTCCTGATTTTCAATTAGTTATTTTGTGTAGAATACATCACAATCTGTACGGTAATTCCTGGGTATATCAGGCTATTTAAATTCAAAGAAGTTGTAATATAAAATAATCTTTACATACTGAAGAATAAATAATCTCTATATAGACTCCTGCCAATGATACCATTAGTATTCATCGGAGGTACAAATAAAAACAAGAAACAAATGATCTAATTGAAAAAAAGAAGTTTCTAAAAGAGAAAAGCAATGAATATTCAGAGTGTTATTAGTTAAATGTTAATCAAAGTGTTGTTAGGGAATGCCACTCTCTCTTAAACTCAATGTTTCTCTTCAGGTTTTTTAAATAAAACCTTAAGTTCAAACATCTGACTTGAGGTTGGAAAAGCTTTGATAAAAAGGAGGAAAATTATTTTTGAAAAAAGATCTTTTGAGATTAAGGAAGGCTCAAACACCAGAAAAAAACCCCCAAAAACTTCATAAAAACTGATAAAGACCTGAGCTTTGTCTCTCAGTCCATCCAGACCCTCTGGGTCGGCCTCTAAAAGCTCCCAGAAGTCCCCCTCTGGTCACACAAACACGTCCAAATCTGATCTTGTTTAGCGTCAGTAACCATGGCCAGACACACCTGGATTAATCAGTTCATCCAGTGATGAAAGACAGGAAACTAAAGAGCTGCCTTAAACGTATAAAGGACAATATTGTATTTCCGGGTGGATCATCTAAATAAGTGGTCCTCCTAACTGTCAATCATTCTGGGGATATGTTTATGTAAGGCCGTCCTACGTTCTCGTCCTGTTAGCTATCTTTTTCCATGCATGCGCACTTTCAGGCATATATCTGTGGTGAGCTACAGTCTCAACCAATCAATGAAGCCCACCTTTCTCACGTAGTTCTTTGAAAATGGCTGAGGGTCATATGAGAAAAAGTTTCTATGAAGTGTATGAGAAGAAGAGAAAGGCCTCAGAAGAGACAGATATATCCCAAGATGCTTTGCACGTTGAGCTCTCCTCGCAAAGCATTTATCGGCCTGCTGTCGCCATAGTCTTTTTTGTTGTGAAAATTGTGAAAATCCTCCAGTATACAGTACCTTTGAGTACAGGAAGTGGTGGAGCTGGTCCTGAAGCCCATTGAGCTTGAAGAGAAGTCAATTCTAAGATAGCTGAATTTGTAAAATCCATTCTGAAAAAGAGAAATACAACACTTATATTTAGAAATATAACATCTTTAAATACATTTAAAAAAAAATCAAAACTTAAAGTTAAAAATAAAATTGAATAACAAATTAAATCTAAGAAATCAAAGTTTTTCTCTAAAACTTTTTTGATCAAGAAGTTTTCAAAGGTTCAGCCCTGGATTACATTTATATCAAGTTTCCATTTATAAAATGTTTTCTTTGTTTGCAAAAATTTAAAAATAAAATTCACTCCACAGAGTTCTGCAGTTTTAACTCTTTTTCTCAGTTTTCTTTCTTTCTGTGGACCAGACTTTATGGCTCACATTTAACTCCATACAGTTAACATATTAAGCATGTTTACTTCATTTCCAAAGGCAGCTAGATCATTTAGATTAATCAATTTTTATTTAGCTGCTTTTTTTTTTTTTTTTTTACTTATTTACCTCCTTTCCAAATCCCCACACCAGTCTGATTGGTGGCTTAGATGCAGTTAAATCTGTTTGCTAGACATAAATAAATATAATAAAGACATCAGAGTCCAAGAGGCATAATTTCTCCCTAAATTATTCCACCTCCAACAATTAAAACAAAGAAAGAGATTGAAGCTATAAAGGAGGGTTTTTGTGAATTTTTTAAAAGACCCACCCCCTCCACTTAAAAAAAAAAAAATTCACATGCACGACCCTCTATCCGTTCCTGAGAGCGAACGCCTATTAAATGTGTGCAAAATTTCTCCTTGTGCACGCTCTGTTTAAAGTCGTAGGGAAATCATATTTAAATTTTAATTCATTCTGGCTTAAACATGTTTATATTTGTACTCTTTATCAGACAAAATGTGCCAAAATTTAGAACATTTCTATTTATTATGTATTTCATTATCTTCTGCAGGCCAGTTAGTTATACATCAGCCTGAACAGTTAAAATCAGCCAATCATATATCAACGGTCATCTGTCAATCAATTTGCTTCAGTCATAGCATCTTTATTCAAATGTCGCAGCTAACGCAACGGTTGAAATCAGAATCCTTTCCTTTCCCATTGAGTTCCGTCCCAGTGT
>NW_015150870.1:573363-575019 GCF_000732505.1 Cyprinodon variegatus | reverse complement strand
AAACCGGCCACAAAGAAATTTGCTTGCGAACCTTCCACCACAACAATCCCACCCCCTTGATAATCGACAAATCACATTCACATTATTCACTTGTGTAAAATCATGCCCCACTCAGGAGAATTTGGAAATGCAGCTGTTGGAACAGCCGTTTCCCTATGACTTTAAAAGTTGCTGTTTGCATCGCTCATACAAGCTTACTTTCCAAAAAAAAGATGTGCAATTTTTCCAGTTCGTCAAACTCACCACCGTAAGTGAAAATGTGGACGAGCACAAAGGATGGCTTTACGTAAACATGTCACCAGAATGACTGACAATTAGAAGGACCACTTATTTAGATGATCCACTCAGAAAAAGAACATCCTCCACTATTCCTCACTCAGACTGAACACCTGCCAATCTGAGCTTTCTGTAGGTAATCTCCCTTTTTCCCTTCACTCCTCACCTTTTCTATCTGGTGCTGGAGCAGAATCCATTTTAGTGCAGACGTCGATCCTGACCCAAAAAATAACTCTTCAATAAAGTGTTTAAATGTTTGTTTGCCTTTCTATGGCACATCTTTATATCATGACTCAAAGCAGATCCACAACACTCTTTGGAACATGTCAGTTATGCAGCTCTCGTCGAGCCATCCCACGCAGTTCAGTGAAGGAAACCTTTAATCATGCAATTAAATTACCAAACAATTAGCAGTTTGTTCCACTAGACTTTTTTTTTTTTTCAAATTTTTTTCCTGACAAGTCATGCCTTTGTAACCGTGGTTACTCATCCAGCTGGGTTTGTGCACCGTGATGTAAAAAGATTGTATACAGAGATCTACAGGAATCCACATTTATAGATCCAGTGGGTTAAATGCTGAGTTTTAAAGGAGAAATAAAATGTAAAATGTGCGGCGCAATGGTGCAGGAATGTCTGGGACAGAAGACCGTGGAAAGTTTACATTCTCAGCGTACGGTCATCACTCACAGTAGATAGTTCAGAGGTTTCCCCCTAGTATTCGTTATTAGTCTGGGTAAATGCTTTCCAAGTAATACCATGAATGCTGGACTGCAGTGTCAGAGGTAGTTTCCTCTTAAATGTCTGCTGGGTGACTTTCCTGTTTTTATTTGCATTCCCTTGAGTCTAGTTTTGATAGTTTGTCCCTGAATGTAAATCAAAATAAAAAGATGCAAACTAATAATAAAACGTGAGGTTTTTTTTGACACATTTGTTTATGTTTTTTTTTTTATTTTCCTCCATGTTCTGTCTAGGACTGTGGCAATACGAATAATTGTCTTGATGCCCAAACATATTTTGCTTTAACAAGTGGAGCAGTACGGCTATCGCCATAGTGTTCCGCTTGATTAATACATATAAAGAGCTTTATTATAATTCATGCAGGGAGTATTACAGATTATATGGACACTGCAATGTAAGTAGAACAGGAAAGGAAAAACAAGAAAAAGCACAGAAATTTAAAGAAAGAGGAGATAAAAGGGAGACAATGATAAAAAATATGAAACATGAAAAACTAAAATACCGTACTAAAAATACTAAAATATTTTTATGGTTATATTTTCGAATTTTAGTTTTTCATGTTTCATTTTTTTTATCATTGTCTCCCTTTTATCTCCTCTTTCTTTAAATTTCTGTGCTTTTTCTTGTTTTTCCTTTCCTGTT
>NW_015150870.1:565379-572249 GCF_000732505.1 Cyprinodon variegatus | reverse complement strand
ACTGAAAGGGAGGGCTGAGACACACTTAATATTATAAGCGTTCTGGTGGCATTTTAGCAAAAACATAATTAATGTGCACAAATAAGGAATAGCTGTATTAACTATACATATAAACAAAGTTTTATGGGGCTCCCAGGAACTTGGGTCCTAAGCAACTGCCTTGTATTCCCTAATAGTAAATTCCCCCTGACCACAGTGAAGCTGATGGCTGTAAGGAAACATTATAAAAGCCTTAATTAATGATGGCATCAACAGATACCTACTCCTTTCTGATCAATTAATAATTAATAATTTAGTCCATCTGAATATTTTAAAACTACTGACCATCTAAAGCTGGATTTGACTTTTTAAAATGGTGAGGGTATTTTTTTTTAAATATCTTTATCCAAAATTGAAAACAAAATAGAGCTATTTTTCTTTTCTCCCTAACTGTATGCAAAACTCCACATGTGCTAAAGTTTACAGTAACTTCTGCATGCCTGGGAGCAGAACAGCCCTCTGCTGTCCCCAGCATCTCTGCATGCAGCCTGTTTGTTCAGGAACGCCTGTGTGACCCTGTAGTGGAACAGCAGACAAGCGGAGATGTTCTCTTAAGACAGGAGTAATGACTGGTGGATCAGCGCAGAGCAGAATCCAGACTGCTGACCCACGACAAGCTGTCCTTGGACCATGAGAAACAGGCGTCCTTTCGTGCCAAGAATGTGGGTGGCCTGCTTCTTCCTCCAGGAAGCATATCAGAGGAGTGTGCTGGTTGCAGCGGGGGGATTTTCTTCTTCCAGGCTACTTGTGTTCAAAACATATGTTTCCCCTTTGGTCAAGTTGGCACGGCATGAGCATGCATCACATGCATGCAGCACCTTGCAAAAATATTCCTGCACTTTTACTTTTACTATTTTGTTACATCACACTTCACTAGTCTGACTTTTAATGGAAGGTTTGCATAAACAGCCGTTACCAGGCAGAACATCCCTTCTGATGTTTGCATCCTGCCATGTAAGACTGTAGCATATACTGTACTGTGGGAACAAGTTCAACAGCAAATAGTTCATCGCTTAATGAAAAAAACGAGACTCTTCACACCCAAATTAATCATTACTTCAAGAACTGGAGGAAGAGAGCTACAGGAAAGAAAAACAAACAAAGAATAAACAAACCTAAATGGGAGTTATTAGTTGTGCACTTTAATTAGAGTTTCAATTTTTACAGATTTGTGATCTTAAAAAAGAGGTGAAAAATGACTTCCTCTTAATGGTTTCAAGTAACTGGGTCAGCTAGAGGACCCGCCTCTACCTCAGCATTTTCTGTCCTTTTGATTGGTCAGTTAGAACAAAAGATTTACAGCCAAGTTAAGCTAGATACAATCTGCATTTTAGATACACTTTTTAAAAAGTTTTTCTGGCCTCAAAGTGCTGAAACTAAATGGAGATACTAAGACTTTCTGCAGAAAGATAGAAGAATGGATTTAGTTTATAAATAATCAGCATCTTTGGACAATGTGATATATTTTCATGCTTAATGCTCTATTTTATCTGGTGATTGGATGCATATTGAATCTGAATGGCTACTGATGATGTAACTGTTGTGGAGCTATTATAGAGTAGAGGATTGGCGTTGTCTTTATGGCCTTATATATTGTATTTGGACATCAAGGGATAAGAAGTAGATTAAATTGAGGGGTGCCCACTGAAGTCCTAGATACTATATGCACCCACCACTGGTGACATATCAGCCATTCAAAATGGCCCTTCCCAGTCAACTTCCAGCCACTGGCCTTCTCCTGGGTGTGCATATTTTTTTACTCTGACTCCACCCTTTCACTGAATTACAGGGTCTGACCAGGAGATGACGCTTCTCTTTAGATATTAATGTCCACAAATCATGACAGAAAGAATATTTTAGATATTTAAAAAGGAATCTTAGGAGACATCAAATGGGCATAGAGCTATTAGACTAACATACAAAAAACTAAAACTTCACATTACTCTGAGCATCCATTCATCCAGTGAAACATGGTGGTGGCAGCATCATGCCGCATACATGGTTCTTTTCCAACTGTACATAGTTGATGAAAAATGAATGTTGCTAAATACAGGAAAACATTCTTGGCTCTTTTCAATTAGGTCCCACTAAGCATTGTTCAGCACTGGTTTAAGGTTGATGCATGTGCAAAGTCTGCACAGACACATTCCTGCAGCTCAGGAACCATTAAAGCTGCTGCCTGTAGCTTAGGAACCTATGAAGAGGTGGTGCAGCTTGAGAACCATGGAGGGGTCTTAGAGATAAGCAGCGCCCACAGAGGGGCTTTAGGAAGAAACTCTCACAGAACTCTACCTCAGAGAAAAGTTCATTATGGGGCTAAGGGGTCCCTGGACGGCACAGAGCGGAACAGTCAGGGCAGTGACATGAGCTGGCAAATGCAGAAGTAGCAAGTCTGACTGGGTTTGTTTACGTAAGTGGCCTAGGACCTCTCTAACATCAGATTCTAGCTGACTGACACCACTGTTGATCTGGCAATGGGTCAATTTTTGGCCAGATTATTCTGTAATGAGCAGAAAAAGGATGACCCAGAATCCAATCAGATACAACATGAGACCTTTAAACAGTTTATTAGAATTTAAAACTGCTGCAGGTCAGGAAGGATTCACCAGAGTCAGCAAGCGGAACTTCTGGAAGGAGATTGGACAGTTGAGTGACCAGAGAGAAACAGAGGGAGATGTTTCTACCGTTGAATTCTGGTTCAGTAACCTTTTCTATGTTTGGTGAGAAACTTTGTGTCATGGTTTTGGTGCTGATGGCTGGCTTGATTGCTCTTTTCATTCACCTGTCTAGTTCTGTCCTGTTCCTCATCACGGCTCATCTATCTATATATTATATTCATAGGACAAATCTATTAGTAAGATTCTGTTTATAATAGTATTCATCTCTACATTTATTCACTAGAAACCCATGTCCTATATTTATGGCACCATTATTCTTCCTGCACTTGCTGCTATTGCACTTCTGGTTAGACCTAAACTGCATTTCGTTGCCTTGTACCTGTACCTGTGTAATGACAATAAAGTTGAATCTAATCTAAACTAATCTGATCCACCTGATCATTCTTGTATCTAAACTGCTTGGTCCCAGCCACCAGTGCCAGATTATTCTTGAGCCTTTGGTTTTGAGAGTTCTCTAGCATTTCTACTGTGTTCTGATTGTCTGATCCTGATCCGTTGTTGTATTTGGACATTTGAACCTGCCTTCCACGGTCTGATCTGTTTGCCTGGCTTGTCTTTGGACTCCTGTTGGATTCTTCTTGTGGACTGAATCTGGATCTGCCTCTTGATTTTGCCCTTTGGATTATCCTGCCTTCCATGTCAGCTCGGATCTGATCTCCTGTCAGCTCTGCAGCCTTCTAGGCTTCTGCATCTGGAACTCTCTGGCAGCATCCGCTGCGTCTTGTTAGCCAACCGGCAGGAATCGTACTCTATCGTACTATTCTCTGGGCATGGACTGAACTGTCAAACCAGGTTAGTGACCCACGTGCTCATAATCATCCTCCGTCAGATTATTGTAGTCACTAACCTGTGTTTCTCTCTCTGGAGCTGCCGCCCCTACAGGTCTGTTTCTGTCATTGTTTGAATAAAAGCTTTTTAAATATTCCACTGTCTGTCTTGCCTGATTTCTGGGTCCTACTTTCTGAGCCAATATAGATGCAGTTTGGCATGTGATGACAATGGTGAATCACTGGTGATCCAAAAACACACTACGCTGGGTCCGATGGGATTCAGGCAGCCTCAGAGAATCAGGGGGCAGAATCGGGTCTGAATCAAGCAGGCAGACAGGTAACAGGAATGCTGGATAAAACTCACCAATGGCTCTTAATAATCTGGCACTAGTGACTGGTCTAAGAGCCGGTTTTATAGTCAGGTGAGCAGGTGAAACTAATGGACGCTGATTGGAAACAGTGCAGAGCTGACAGGTGTGTTGAATTCTGAATGAGAGCAGCACTAGTGCCAGGAATCATGACACACGTGGGACGTTCCATATCTTCATGCAGTGTAAAAAATGCTCATGATTAACTTTTGTTTTAATCCTGACGCCATTTACCAAGGCCTTGTTTATGGGGCTAGTAGCAGATGTGAAGAAGCTGATTTGTGGCAGGTTGTTCTGGTCCTGATGGAACATAGAGCTCAGATAACCAGGTCTCTGTGAATCACCGGGCAGATGATGAATAAAGGTCTCAGATTTTCCCCACCAATTGAGGTAGTTCTTCTAGTTTGTTGCACGGGAAGCACACATTGGAGAGGTCTATCATCAATGGTGAACACACACAAGCAACTCTGGGCTGCCTCTTCTTCCCAGCATGAAGTGCAATCTTTACCAAAATGATGTTTTGATATTCATGAGGTCCTGTCTGGTAAAAAGAGCTTTTCTTTGGTAAAAAAAAACATTAAAACACAAAAACAAATGCAAAACAAAGCGCACATCAAAGCACCATCTTACTGTGGAGTAAGGCGCTCATGTTTATTTTCTCTATAACATCTAATTCCAATGGAGATAAATAAATTTGAGGTTTTAGTTACAACTCACAGGTCCATGGGCTGTGAGTTGTAACGATTCACACAAGGAAAGTGAGCAAGTGGGAGTTTTCTGTGGGAAAGGGTAAGGGGTAGTAAGTCCACTTCCCCTTTTTTGAAGCTTCTTAAAGGAAGACATGAGCTGCAGCGACATTCACGAGGCTGGAAATTCTTAAGAATTTTGACTCTGTTGTCCTTTCTTGCTGATTCACCAAGCTGACACCCTACCCTGCATGCAACAAGCTTGTCACAGAGTGTGGAATCCATTGCACAAAGCAATGAGAGAAGAACATAAGAGCCTGCACTGTCCCATTGGTTTAGTGCTCACAGAGAAGGGGAATTCTGCTCCCCGGGCCTTAAGCTCAAGAGTCAGGGGTCACGTTCTGTGCAAGATAGCAGGGGGCACGATCCCTGAGTGTGTTTCTGCGCGTGAGTCACCGCATTACGGCGACACACTAGACGGCACATGTTTCCACCCAGTTCACTGAAGAACAAATGTGCCGTCAGTTTTCACGAAGGTTCCCACAGGCCTCTGTTTTCTCGCTCAGCCCCGTGTGTGGGTTCATGCAGCAAGCAGGAGACGTGGCTGACACCAATTATGTTGTAAAAGACGAGTTAAATGGGCCACCTGTTTATGATGTCCGCGCAGAATGAACAAAAGAGCGCTTCTCATTGAAAATAAGTGACTGAAGTGTGCAAAGGGAAACAGGAGGACCCGATGGTTTGGTGGTGAGCAGAGAAGGCCTTTGAAGTATTTTGTTTGTGTGACTTTAAAAAAAAAAAAACTTTACTGGAACAAATGAAATTCTGCAAAGTAATGAGGTGATACTGAAGCATTTTAATATCTGACATGATATTTTTAGTGTATTCTAAAACCGGTCGTCTCAAAATCCTGGATTTGAGGTTTAAAATGGGACGTCTCGGACTGCGGTGTTCCTGAAAAAAACAGATGCTGCCATTGCTGACTAAATCCAAATTTGTTGTACCACAAAAAACTCATTCAAAGTCACACTCAGTTATTTAAAAATGTCAGACACCTTAAAAAATGTGTTCATTTTTTATTTTTGGACCATCAGCCCTTTTCATAGACCTGTCTGGTAATAGCTGCACTTTATGTACACACTACATACTATAATTCTATACATCCTTCATATTTCACTTTTTTTTTTTTTTTGTCTACATAATATGTATGCCATATAAGAGATTACTTTTTATGGTTCATTTTATGGTTTCAAAATGACAATAATTATTTTCCCTATCAAAATTCAACAATAAATTAATATTAAATGTATTTACAAAGAATTTAAAATGAGGTTAACTTTATGTAAAATTGTATTTTAGAATAGGCCATTCCTGGTTAGGAGTTTATTATCCAAGGAGCTCCCTGAGACTCTAGGACAGAAGATTGTTGAAAATAGTGTCAGGCTGTGTGGAGGTTTGTAGTTCTGGTTCTGCTTGAGGTTTCTTCCTGTTAAAAGGGAGTTTTTCCTCTCCGTTGTCGCTACAAGCATGTTTAGTGTGAGGATTGCATTCGAGTCAATGAGTCGATGCAATCAACTGGTTTTCCTTGGATAAAAAACTTTAAATCAATCTGACTGGATGATCTGGTTAAACTGTAAAGTGCCTTGAGATGACGTGTGTTGTGAATTGGAGCTATTTAAATAAATTTAAATGAATTGAGGACCCAAAAACAGAGACTGAAGCTGAGGTGGTTTCTTGCATATGTAATAACAACTGTTGGCAACTTGAAGCATAAATCCAGAAATAACTAATCAAGGAATGGTGGAGCCAGAACAAAGGGGAACACGGGTTAAGGACGGATTGAAGCAAAAAAGAGAAACCAACAAACAGTGGCGGTGTTCAAATTTATGGGCTACGTCTTCCAAGGACGTGTTCTACCTGGACTGGATCCTTTGAAGTCCAAGACTGGAAGAGTTTTGGCTATGAATTCAAACAGGTCTAGCATTCAGCGGCTTTTACCGCCATAAGCTCTGTCGCTTAGCAACCGTGACAGTTTTCACACAAAGCAGGAAAAGAATGAAGACCAAAACTTCTCAAAACTTTCTTTTTAATTTTTTTATTTTTTATTTTAAAGTGAACAAAGGCTACATGCACGAGAATCCAGAGTGGAATAAAGGAGCCAACCGACGGGCGCAGGAACAAATGAAAGCCAATGTAATGATAGAAACCTTAGTCAGTTAAATAACCTGCTGCTGTCATTCTGCACATCTCTGATGCTGCTGCTATTTTCAAATATCCATTACTGTAAAAATGTCCATAGCTGCATATTGGTTATTAATTCTCCAGTTTA
>NW_015150870.1:562263-564475 GCF_000732505.1 Cyprinodon variegatus | reverse complement strand
TTTGTCTGCTGATGGCCCCCCAACACACGCACGAAAAATCCCTCCCAACAGCTGTATACCTTTTTTTATGAATATTATTCCATTATTTATTCCTCTAGTTTTTTTCTAAGTGACTAAAGTATGTCAACATGCACTCAGAATCTCTCTCCTTCCTCTGTCATTATACAAAATCTTCCTTCGTTGCAACAATGACTGCTTAAATGTTTGCATATCATGTTATGCTTGACTTTTAAAAGTGATAAAGTGATCAAAAAGATGCAGAACAGTTCAGTGCAGCCCCATAGAACATGCAGGAAGCCAAACCCGGTCAGGGGAAGACAGAGCAGGCAGGAACAATTCAGGAATCCAGGGGTCCTCAGCTCGATCAAAGGTTCCAATCCAAACCGGAACAGAGGGGTCCAGGCATCCAGAAGTCAGAAGCAGAAGTTTGCCCAGACAGACACGCACAGATGCAGACAGGCAGGCTCAGTGGTTGAGGGACAGAGACAATGGTTCCAGGATTTCTGCAGGACTTTAAGCTGGTCTCCTCCTTGGAGCCAGGTTTGAGGGAATTAAACTCATCCTCCCAGGGTTCCAAGCCAAAACCCTGAGGGCTCCGCGGAGAAGGACCAGGACATGATCAGAAGACAAGACAAACACCAAAACCCTCTCAATCTGCTGGCCGTCAGGAATCTGGACATGAACCATATGGAATAAACGAAACTCACGAAACAGACAAACTAACAGGCATAATACAAACAATGATCTGCCCCTAATAGCTGGGCTGCGTCGAATATAAAACAGAACCAGGATGAGGTGAGTGATAATTAGGAGCCAGCCAGAGTTAAGCAAGTAAATGACATAAACAATTAAGGTTAGCTATCAGGGCAGATCATGACATTCCTAACCTGTAAAATACAAATCACTTTGCACCTTCTTTGAGGATTTGCTCCGACATAAAAACGTTTTAAGACATGTACTACTTCTAATGATCAGTCCCTAAGTAAGGTTAGGGTTAGCAGACTGAAAGTCTATGAAAAACCCTAAAAGGAACCCTGTCCTGGTGTTCTTGGTGTAGTTATTATGCCTTTATCATGATATAATATTATATTAATTTCTTTAGATGATGATACTATGTTTGTGGAGATAGCAGTCTGTCATGTTACGATATGGATGAAGTTAAATTGGCAAGTCTGTGTCATGGTTTTATCTAAAGCTCGAACCCACATGCAGAGAAACCAATTCAGAGAGACACAGATGAAAAGTTTTACGGGTTTATTAAAGAGTTTCGGCTCGGTGCGGAGTAGCTCAGAACTCAGCTCGACCAGAACTGGAAGATGAAGGGAAGACAAACGATTAATTCAGGCTTAGTGGGAAATTTCATTCAGGGATATGGAGAAGAGGATCTGGTGGTTGACTCACTTTTCCAGAGAAGTTGTAGGATCTTTGACTCCAATCCGTGTGCTGTTTTCCAGTGTTATTCTGATTCGGTGGAGGGCGGAACAGGGTTTACCCAGAACTCGGATGGTTGTTGGTGAACGGAGAAACTGGCTGCCACTCAGTTTTCCTGCGGTACTTGAACGGGTCGTAATGGAGATGATTCCCTTGCTCAGAGAGTTAACTCAACGTCCTCTTCAAGGAAGAAGGATCCAAACCTCCTGTTTGAATCCCCAGCTTGGTCCAAGGCTCAGCTGATTCCTTCAGGGAGAGAAGGTCCGGAAAGATCCAGTTTGCAGGAAGACTTCCCAAAACTGGCAAAGACTCTGGCGTCAAGGTAGTGGCAATCAGCAGCTTAAGAGCACTCCGCTAATGAGGCAACCATCATCCGGTGTGTGAGGAGGCGGACCAGATCCAGGTGCATCCTGCTGATGGAAGGGAGAACAACACAAAAAGACAAACACACAGGCTGGAGTCCTGACAGTCTGCAACGACACTATTCAAATTTACATAATATTTAACACAGTCATTAAAGCGTCTTTTATCATTCAAAATCAAATATGTGTAGCTTTTAGCCAGGCTTTACTGGTATTCCTTCATTTAACTCATGTTCAAAGGGATATTTTACCCTCGAAAAGCAATAGGTCCACATAGAGCAGGTATGACCTTTTTAATCATTTAATACAGAGGTCTTCAAAGTTTGCCAGGCCAAGGGTCCCCAGAAAGCCGGGACCCCAAATTATATATTTTGTATGAAATTGTGTTCTATCAAACTGGTCCTATAGTCATTCTATTA
>NW_015150870.1:560728-561771 GCF_000732505.1 Cyprinodon variegatus | reverse complement strand
TTCTAGTTATATCAAGCTTTATGTGAGTCTCTTACTTTTGGTTACTTTTCACTAAAAAGAGAACGTCTGAGGATGATAAGACAGAAATCTTTCTTCCATCATCATTAGCATTCTTGTAGCAGTTGTTGACTTTTACTTATTTATTTTTTAAGTAAAAAATAAACAGAAGACTAAATGCATCCAGCACACAGTGAATGAAATTCTTCAGACGTAAAGGTTTAAAGCCCTCCACAGTGGAGCTCTGTCTTGTACTACCTGGCAGCCCTTCAGCTGCTTGAGTGCCTGACCAAAGTGTGTTTACTTCCCCCGATGAGGGAGCTCATCATGTTTGGTCTTCTTCTCCCCGCAGAGCTGCTGGACCTGAGAGCGCTTTTCAGGTTCAAGTCTGTTTGGATGTTTATGTAGCTGGAGTGGTTCAGTCCAGACCGCTGAATATCATCATTATTTTGCTATATATCCAGCATGCAATTCATTTCAATCCAGTTTATTTATAGAGCACCAATTCACAACACATGTCACATCCAAGCACTTTGCAGATACATTTCAGTCTGATCATCCAGTCAGATTGGTTCTAAGTTTCTATACAGGAAAACCAGCTGAATTTGCAAAGAGATTCATAAAATATACTTGTTCTTCATTTCATTAAAAAACATGCATATATACACACTGCACTAACCTTCTAAAGGAGATAAAAATATAACCTGAATTCCCTACAGTAACTGTAGATATAAATCTGCTAAGTTCTGGTCTGGAACAGGGCAGGGGCGGAGCTACCATTAGGCTAAACTAGCCAATTGCAGAGGGTCCCCGAGGGCGACATAAAACCCCTCCCTTTATTGTCCCACAATGGGGTAATTGTGGAATACAATTAACACACATTAAATGTACAGTATAGTGGAGGATATTCTGTCATGAAACGTGGACAGATGGACCCAGTATTCAAGGAGAGACAGTAAGTAGGAAAGTTCAAAAAGTTTATTGAATAAAACAAAAACTAAAGTAGAGCTGTGGCTCGCGGACACTGCAGCATGGGGAGCGGGGCA
>NW_015150870.1:555702-558767 GCF_000732505.1 Cyprinodon variegatus | reverse complement strand
TATATATATATATATATGTATATATATATATCACTACGGCAGCGGCAGCCACACAGAGGGGTGCTGTATGGGGGGGGAATTTAGGTAGATTCTAAGGGCCCTTGACTGAGGATGGCCTTAAAAGAAGAAGATAAGATTTGTTCTGCTATATTTTTCAAATATAAAAAGAAATTCCAGCAGTGAAATAGATCATTTTTGTGTTCTCCCTCAATTTTAAGCAGTAAACAGCGAAACAAAGCATTGATATATTGTCCTAAACCCCCATCCTGCATCGCATCACGTCTCCCCGTCTGTCACCGGCACTTTGCTCGTACTGGGACATAAGTGCGACGCGGACCTCATTTTACATGAATGAAAGAAAGCAATGCATTCTTATAGCAGTTAAAAAGCTTACATACATTTTTTTTTTGTGTGTGGGGTCCAATATCAATGTCTTTCATGGGGCCCCAAAATTCCTGGTGGCGTCCCTGGCAACACACAACCTGCAGCAAAAGCAAAGCAGACATCTTTTTGGACATGTTTTTTTTGCTGTGTTTCTAGGAAAACTTCAGGCTGTGGGGTTCTTAAATCACTGAATATGGATCATCTTCACTCTAAGATGGGCTGAGACACACATTCATGTTTTAGAGACAAAAGGGAATAAATACAAAAAAGATGAGAAAAGGGACAAAAAAAACATGGAGAGGAATTTGAGTAAAAGGGAGAGAAGAAGTAGAAAAAAGATTAGGAAAAAGGGAGAGCAATACAAAATCAACAAGAAGAGTGGAAGGGAAATAGAAGAAATAAATAGGGAGATGAAGGTGATGTAAAAAAAAAGGAAGGGAAGTAAAAAGGAGAGAGAGAATGCATATTAATAGACAGGAAAATATCAAAAACAATTATTCCATTAAAGATCTGAATGTATCTATACATTTCGCCTGTTGTTTTTTTTGCTCTCCTCTTATTTCAGTGGGCCCCATACATGAGGGCCTCTGCATGAACAGAGAGGGCCCACCCCCTTAACTAACAATAACCTCACTTAATTTTCATTTAGAATTATAAACTTAAGTAATAATATGCATTTTTAAATAAGGTTTTAATATTAATGTTTTAAATGACATTCAGTCCTTTTTTCTGGGACTTTTAATTATTAAATTTAGTTTCTATTGATTATTATATTTACTATTTGTATCATGTATTAGATAAAACATATATTTCATCTCATTAGTCCATAGCATATTCATGTATGCCATGACATATTTCCAGCCTCCATATACCTCAGGGATCAGATCATAATTAATCGTTAAAAATCATAATTTGACCCCTATCGGTCTCCAGACCAGTATAGGCTCAGCAGACCCAAGGAATCATGGGTGACTGTTTCCTCTAAAGCAAGGGTTCCCAAAGTGGGGGTCATGGCCCCCTGGGGAGGTTATGATCTCGATTTCATAATCATTCCAATATGATCCCTGAACAATATAGATGGCCAGATTCTATAGAAATATTTAAAATCAATATAAACATAAACATGAATGTCCCATGAAATAAATAAAGACATGTACCATAAAATATGTGTATGTAACATTTATTTATTTATCAAATATTTCATCTTAATATAAAATATACTGTAACAATGTAAAATGTACAATCAAAAAGGAAATGTTATTATTATGAATAAAAATATGTTGGAAATGATTAGCTAAATAACTAATCATCTGTCATGATTCTGCACTTTTTGTTTCTGTTAAATTTTTCTTTTTGAGTTTTCAGTTATACTTTGATTCATGTCTTTCTGTGTTTTCCATTTTCCATTTAGAGTTATTCTATTTGTTTTAGGTTATATTTTCTAGTGCATTTCTTGTTTACCCACTGTTGCCAGTCTCCTTCTCCTAGCTCCGTTCTAGACTCCTCTGTCCACACCTGCTCCCAATCTGCTGATTAGCCTGGTCTTTGTTCAGTCTCCCATTTATACACCTCCTGTTCAGTCAATGTTTGCTGGTTCCTCGTCATTTCTTGGCTCCTTGTGTGTGTTTTTCCTGATGTCCTTCTGTATTATGGTAATTATGCATTTCGTTATTTTTTGGATTTTTGCTTCAGTTGCCACCTTTTTGCTATTAAATCGAATAAAAACCACCTTCAGCTTCAGTGTCTGAATTGGGTCTTCTTTAAAGCTCCACTCTACCTGACAATATCACTTAAAAAATATATTTCAAAAGTAATGTTATTACTGTGCTTGATATATTAAGATCAGGGGTACGTAACCTTTGAAATCCAAAGAGCCAATCCAACTATTTAATAAAACACAGCTTATTACTGTTTCATTAAATTTCAATATATTTAGTGTGATTTTTTTTCCATAAGATATTATTTGATGTAAAAAAATATATATTTCTAAGCTATTGATAACAAATGAAAATCTCAAGACCTAACTGGTTCTTTTAGCATCATTTTGCTCTGAAAATCAAACCAAATATTCTTTAAGAAAGATTCCAAAGCTTTTAATGCTGGTATTTGTTGTTATACTGCATTAGGTGCTTCTTTACATAATTTAAGCCCACTTTTAAGGGGCCTTTGTAAACGTTACAAAAAGCCATCTGGTGCTTGAGTGCCCAGGTGACAGAACTCTCATTTAGATAAATAAATTAAATAATTACTATATATCTTTAGGGGTCACCATTCTGTGGCATCTTTAACTTAGGGGCCCCGCCCAAAAAGCTTGGAAACACCTGCTCTAAAAAAGCCTCAACCCTAACCCAAAGTGGGGGTCAGGGCCCCCCAACCGATCGCAAGATCACAAGAGAGGGGTGGCGACATGATTTCCACAATGGAGGTTCAAAAAATATAAGAAAAAATAAAAGGAGGCTTAATTTTATATATATATATATATATATATATATATATATATATATATATATATATATATATATATATATATATATATATATATGATATCATGAAATTATAAAATGCTAAATTAAATGTAAAATCCAATAATCAAATTAGATTAAATATGATAAATGTAATTTCATTTTTATTTGAAAATAAATAATAAATATGACATGGCTCATTGTGTATTAATAAATATA
>NW_015150870.1:542196-554892 GCF_000732505.1 Cyprinodon variegatus | reverse complement strand
CATAACTATAGAGATAGCTCAGGATAACCTGAGCCACTCTAACTATAAGCTTTATCAAAAAAGAAAGTTTTAAGCCTAGTCTTGAAAGATAAGTTCTCTACAAACAATAAAAGTTAAAGCTGGCTTATCATATTCAAATATAAAATCTCTCTGGAGAAACTTTGAGACTGAGAAGGAAAAAGCATCAGGAATAAATAATGTTTAAATTAAGCTGTATCACATTTTAGATAACAGCGAGTGTTTTATAGTTACTGTAGATAAGTTAAATTCTATTCTGGATTTAACAGGAAGCTTTGGTTCCTTTAAAATTGAAAATCATGTCTCTATTTTTATTAACAATGTAAGGTATAGAAGGTACAGATACTTGTGTGAAAATATAATGAAGAAAAAAAAGGTAAAAAGCTGATTGAAAAGTTAAAAAGTTAATAATTCTATTTAACAATTATATTGAGGTTTATAAACTAAAAAATATAAGTTCCAGTATCAGCATTAATGTCTCTAAGGTTATGCTGGACCAAAAGAAAAGTTGTTTCATTCATGAATTTCTTATAGAAGTACTTTTGTTATTTTTCTTAATATATCCGGGGACATTGATATTCATTTTTGCCATGAAAATATCAACATTTTTGTAATGTTACAAAGGTATTAAGGTCTTGTCCTGGATTCCAATAACACTATTGGCTTGAAATTTGGATTTTCAAAGGATTTCACTTAGTGACTTATAAAGGGTTAGTGGTATTCCTTCATTCAAATCATGTCCAAAGGGATATTTCACCCTCAAAAAGCAACAGGTTCACATAGAGCAGGTGTGACCTTTTTATTCATTTAATCCAGGGGTCTTCAACATTTTCCAAGGACCCCCAAACTGATGGCAATGCAGCGGGGACAATTATACAATTATATATATTGTATGAAATTGTGTTCTATCAAACTGGTCCTATAGTCACTCTATTAGATGGAGTAATGTAACTAAAGTAATTTCTCTCTGGGATTAATAAAGTATTTCTGATTCCTCATTGATGGGACAGGTGTTGTGAATGAAACGGTGCCCAGCTTGAAAGAGCTCCTGTGTGTCTCTGAATGTGAGCATTGATGACTGAAAGACATCTTCTGCCTCCATTTATCTGTTTACTACAGTGTGTTGAATTCATGTAATGTGGATTTAAATACATTTTTCAAAGTATTTTACTGAGGTCCCTGTAAAGGGTTAAGGATCAAATATAGATGAGAATAGAGATTTTAACTTTCTATCAGCTGTTGTAAAACCTCCTCCTTCAGCAGCACAACTTTGGAAACTAGGGGGGGAGAAAAAAAGGAAAACAGATTGTTCATCTCGCGATAGCAGCTCGCTGAAGCCGCCGCCATATTCTGTGACAGTATTTTGATTCGTATCTGCTGGAAGTGAGGAAAAAGAGAAAAGTGAAGGGCTGCAGAGGGGAGGGGGGGCTGTCACTAAGTTATCCAGGAGTCTGTGTCAAACAGCGGAGGGCCGCGGCTCGGTTCGCCTCCGCTTCTAGCTGCTTCGAGAACACGGGCCCCGGGGCCTCGGTGCTGCGGCGCTCCGGACCCCTAACGGCTTCTCCCCTCCAAGCTCCGCGGCCCTTCGGAGGTCCGGCGGCGGTTACAGACGGCCCGGGAAGCGGCGGAGGAGACTGGGAGGTAGGCTCCGGACTTTTCCATTTAGTGTCGTTTTTTTTTTCTTTCTTTTCTTTTCTTTTCTTTTTTTTTCTGGAGGAGAAAACAAGCCGAGCGGCTTTAACGGCAGCTCCTGTTACGCACGAGCCGCAGAAGAAAAGTTTGATCTGTGGAAAAACTTTTTGTCTCCAAAGCTAGCAGGGCTGCTAACTGTGAGGCTTTACAGGCTGCCGCCGGAAAGAAAACACTAAAAACATTTTAAACCGTTTCCCCCCCAACTTTAACTCTACTGTTAATGGCTGAAAGCGGTAATTATTAGAGTATTACATGTTTAGCAGCTCATGTTAGCCCACAACACTTTTTCCATTGAGCTCTCTGCTGAAAACTAGCAGAAATTAGTCAAGAAGGAAAAGTTTAATCATAATAATTGGGTGTTTTGTTAACATATCAAATAGCTGTTTTTTCTCCTTAAAACAGTGATGTAAATTATATATATACTTATATGTAGAGAATTTTAATGGATTATTTACTTAAATATTGATATTACAGGCTGGGCTTTGATAGGCTGCTTATTGCAGTGATGTTTTATTTATTTAATTAAGTTATTCTTACAGTTTTAGTGTTTATTTTTCTTAATATAATGAAATTAGAACATATAACTGTAATTATATTAATTATTGCTAAACAACATTATATATTATGAGTGATCCATTAAGCTGGTGAAGGTTGTCAGTCATCCCGGTCATACTCATTCCAGAAAATAAAACAACCTCCTGGACTTTATTTCCAAGTTTGAAGACGTTTCTCTTCCCATCCAGGAACCTTTTTCAGTTCAAAATGTCAGGAATAGCTTTGAGTTTGAGCTTTTATACAGTAGCCCAACTCGGAAACCAAGTCCAGTTTGGAATGAGATTAACAAGATATTTTTGATTTTGATTTTCAGGCTTTTCTATGTTTAAAAAAAAACAACTTTATTTTTATTTTTTTATTTTTTTTTAGAAAAAGTTTTAAACGTCTAGCTGTAAATCTGAGGCAAAGAGGAAGAATTAGTAGGTCTTCATCCTTTGAGAATAATCCACTGATGTGGCACAGTGAAACAACCCCACAGCATAATGCTCCCTCCACCTTGCTTTATAGTAGATGCAGTTTCTTCTTCACTCATCTACACATGTATATTTTTTTCAGGAGTTCTCTGTATCACTCATTAATCTGTGGCCCAAAGGCCAATTTATGCTTTTGACAGCGTCAAATCTGTTTCTGTACGCGACCACGCCCCCTGCACAGAGGTTCTGCAACCGTCGTTGCGGACCTCAAAAAAATCCTGACAACGCATGGGACGATCGATATAAACCCACGCAGACCTCAAGCGGAAGTGTGCAGAGAAAAAGCAGCTGTGATTGGTCCTTGGTATTCCTTTCCGGCTGTCTGTGTGGTCGTCCTTCTCGATTTGGTGCCAGGGCGTGCTATTTCTAAAAACCGAGGAACAACTACAATGGACAACCTAAGTGTCCTCCTTTGTCTTTTTGCCAACTCCATTAACAGAACCTGTTCCTCTTCGATATCTAGTAACTCTAGATCCATCTCTGTGACGGTGATATCTTGCAGACGCGCCATTGTTGTTTTGGAAGATAAACACTACAGCTGGCGCTGCTGAAGTACTCATGACCATACGCCGAAGTTCTTGCGCATTCTCGAATAGGCTCCCTCTTGCGCTTTGACAGAAAACTGCTGTGCATCCCTAGAAATTCCAGACCGACGGTGCAGAAGCATACCAGCAAAACTGTTTAGCGACCAGACCCAAGCGACATTTGATGTGTGTGGTTGCAGAAGTACAATCTGCCCTTTAAGCGCTGATGTTGTGATTACGATATGTCCTGCAGCCCAAAACTCCAGCATCTATTATAAGAAGGGTGATTGTTTAGCTTTGATGTCCTTTTGTGGATTAGAGGGAATCCTACAATAAATTCAAAATGGAGCAAACAAATGTTTAAAAACAAACCAACATTGATGTTAAATAATTCATGGGTTTAAATAGAGCAATAAAAGCCGTAAAGTACCACGGCATTGCCACCTATAAACTTCTGACCACTTCTCTCATAAAACACTCTGAGAAGTTAAGAAAATAAATTTGTTTGTGTTGCACAGCTTTTTTTTTTTTTTTTTTCTCCGAGGTAATAAACTGGATGGGATGGGTAGAAGAGTTCAGAGTTTATAACCTGTGTTTTCTGTCTGTGTGACAGTTATGATGTAGGCTTTGGTCTGGGCTGATATGTCGTTGTTAAGAGGATCCATTTGGCCGGAGATAACCGGACAGGAGAAACACGACGTGTTTGAAGCCACTAAAAGTGTCCTGATAGAGAAAACTAACATATACTTTTTTTTTTTTTTGGGGGGGGTGGGGCGGTGTTATGTTTGTTTTTCTGATTTAGTTTGATGGGAAAAATATAATAGATAAACACTTTCTTGGCATGGCAGTAAAGTGTTTGGGTTGGAATTGTCTGCTCTTTTTGAGCATCCAAGTCGATATGGCCATGGTGCATTTAATTCCCTCTCCGGGTATCCGTAAACCAGGCTTTCCTTCGGCAGAGCTCTGCTGACCCTTTGATTTTCCTTACTCTGATTAGATTCAGACTTCCTTAGGAGCAGAAAGTCGCTTCTCTCCTGAGCTCCAAATGCGTCCGATCCAAACCTGCGCTATCGGCTACACTGTGAGAGTCATTCATTAGCAGTTTTTGCCTGTCTTGACTTGCAGTCAACACTGCACTTCCTGACCAAAAAACTGCCATGGTCGACTGTTTATAGGTGCAGACCCCTAACTGAAACCATGTGTGCCTGTAGCTGGGCAAACATGTTGCCAGGAGACCTCGCTGGTTTGCCACTCTGCAGAGATCCTGCAGGAGCTGTTCAGAGCTTTATGATAAGTGCTAAATCAGGATTCTTGTGCAGAAGTGTGTGTGTTGGGGGCGGTTCACTTATTGCTTTTATTTTGATGTTGGGGGGGGGGTAATCTGCTGCTATGGTAAAAACTTTTAAGAGAAATATGCAAATCAGTTAAAGAAGGGCTTCATTGTTTTGTGCTCGTCGTTTCTTCATATAGATGTGAGGAATCCGCCTTTCTTTGGAGCAGTAAACAGACTGGATCCAGAGAGGAACCCAGTTTATGGCTTGTTGTGGTGCCAGGAGTCAGGAAAACGGGTTTCATCTGAAAGAACAACTATTTATCCTTCCTGGGTTCCACATTGTGCGATCCATAAAAAAACCCAAATGGAAACTCGTTCTTTTTCTTTCATTATGGGTTATGAGAGTCCTTGGTGTGAGTAGAGACTTGTTAACCCCGGAAAACCATTTCATATCAGTTTCCCTCTAAGGCTGCAGATACAGGTTTAGTGTGTTTCCAGCTAAGGTCGGTCACATGACCTCCCAGACTGCTTGGAGCTCGCTCTGTTTGACAGATAAGGTTTTAAAGACGCTGTGTTTCCTCTCAAATGACACTAAGGTGTCACTTTGGGTAGACTTGTGAGGATAAGTTCTTATCAGGTAGGTAGAGGGTGGCCTGGATCCATCACATGCTGATTCAGGAAGAGGGCTCAGTGTTTTTTACCCCCCACCCCCTCCTGACTGTGTGGCTGTTAGAAAAGAGGCTCCTGTTGGAGCCCCCTCCCCCTGCCCACTTCTTCACTTTAAAAGGAGGCTTCCATTACACGCTGCTCGGGCCTTATGGTTGGTGCAGGGCCTATAATGTATCGGCTGGTACAGACGCCACTTAAAGCAGGACTCAGTGATATGAAACTATTAAAGAGATTAATTGATTATTAAAAGCAAGTAATTATGTTATCGAGTAGTTACCTAGACTGTTGGTGCACAAACTGTAAAACACCACATTTTCTAAAGTAGTAATCACTCACAGCAGGAAACAATGTATATATTTTTCAATTTATATAAGGGCTGAAACAATTGGATTAATCATGATTAATCGATTTTTGACATAAAAGTCAACTCATTTAGTAATCGATTAATCGTTAACTGGAGAGTAGAGGCTGTAAAACATGCCTTTGGCTGACAGAGCGACCCATCTAGAGCAGTAATTATACCAAATTTGTGAAAGAAATAACAAAACATTTCACATTTGCAGTTAAAGAAAAATCCTTTTTTCTTCAATATGCTCCATCCAGCACTCTTCAAATGGAAAACTTTTAGTTTCAGTTCGTAAGAAAATCTTCCTTTGCTTTCAAATTATTTATCGATTAATCAAAAAAATTCACGGTTTCGTGGTCACAGTTTTTGGTTCCGTTCGGTATATGTTTATTGTTACACCAAAAAAATAATAAAAATTATAAAAATTTATGAAAAAATAAAAATGTATTAAATGAATGAAAAAAATCCAAAAAAATTAATGAATTGTAATTATTTTTAATGATCCGCAGAAACCCTGGATCATTTCCGCATGTTTTGCTGCTTTGAATTGAATCATCTCGCGCATGCTCTCTAGGATCTCCAAGGGACTCAGAGCGGAGCAGGCGGGAGCCACAGTGGGGGCTGTAGGCTTTGCTTTGAGCAGCCGGTCTGGAGCGCAGCAGGGCGGAGCGGAGGGGAGCGCTGATGGAGTATAAGGGATTTCAGGGTTAGCCTGACATGTTGGTCATGTTGCTGTTAGCATAAACAAAACGTGTTGCACAATGCTTGCACTGCTTCGCTTCTTCTCCTTGTTTACTACTGGTGGTTGGCTTTGGTCACAGTACCGCCACCTTCTGCTCTGGAGTGTACACGCTTCACGTATGAGAAAAAGGAGCAGCGCATGAACCGAACGCAGCACACGCGAACCGAACCGAGTCAGTCGAACCGAACGGTTCGGACGGTTTATGAAAACCGTCCCATCCCTAATATGTAAGTTTTCATGTGTATGTAAATTGTATATTTTTCACGTTTTTGCAACTTACTATTCATATGAAATGCAGGATTACACATTTTTATTTCCACATTCCAGGGTAACTTATGTTAAATTACTAGAATTATTGATTTTTTGATTAATGGAAACAATAATATATAGATGAATCAATTATCAATCCAGGGGCCTTCAATGTTTTCCAGGCCATGGACCCCCAAACTGATGGTGAGATGGAGCTGGGACCCCCTAATTATATATAGTGTATGAAATTGTGTTATATCAAACTGGTCCTATAGTCACTCTATTACAGATGGAGTAATGTAACTAAAGGAATTTCTCCCTGGGATTATTCAAGTATTTCTGATTCTGATTCCTCATTGATGGGATAGGTGTTGTGAATGAAACGGTGCCCAGCTTGAAAGAGCTCCTGTGTGTCACTGAATGTGAGCATTGATGACTGAAAGACATCTTCTGCCTCCATTTATCTGTTTACTACAGTCTGTTGAATTCATCTTAATCTGTATTTAAAGACATTTCAATTAGTGGACAAATTTACAGGGGGGAATAGTCTAATGAACCAAAACTTTCACACACCCCATGCAGTGCCTCTGTGGACCCCCTAGGGTTCGCGGACCCCCTGTTAAAGACTTCCAAATTAGTAAAAGAATAGACGGCAGCAGCCATGAAGTAAACAGGCTCTTTCTGTTCAGAGTTTAAATCACAGCTAAACCTATGAAGTGTCTGGGAGTTATGTAGGCTCTCCAGGACAAGAACAGGTCTTCATTTTCACTTTCATCCAATGATTGTCCACTGATGGTCGGGTTTAAGGTGATCGGGACGTTTGATGTGTCAAACTGGAGACTGCTGGAGCTAAATAAAATCATTGTCATCTTGAAGATTACAGGACTAGAATGTGAGGTGGTGCATTAGTAATCCTTTGACACACCAACAAACTCCATGAGTTCAGCCATGGCCTTTCTTTGATATAGAACCAGTCCCGCTGTTTTCCTCTGGAACCAGAAGGAGATTTCTAGCTTCACCAATGAATTTCAACTTATATGCTCCCTTCATCTTCAGTTAACTGAATATATAGATGCATTTAGTTGTTCCTGAATGATTCAGTTCTTGTCTTTACAAACAGGTGAGCAAGTCTAACCAATACAGTAACCTGTGCTGTTCTTAATTCATCTATTCAGTGATCATTCCAAATGGAGGAATAGTTTCTGGAGCCCCCTCCATTTTTGTGGAAGCTAATAAGACTTTATTACCTCCACTTGCTGTATCTGAGTCAGCGGGGTCTGTAATGAACTGAGTCAGCCTGAGATTGTAATCTGATTTCTATTTGATTTTCAATCAAACTACACAAAACTATGATTTTTCCTTACCCCAAATTTACATTACGTCCAGCTCCCCGTAGGGCAGCTGCGAGCCGACGCCATGCTAAGAAAATTCCATTTTAATTTATTTTTGCCAGATGCTGCAGCTATGCTGCATTAAATATATAAACATCACATTGGACCAATGGGAAACGACAAAAACCGACTGTATTTTCATAAAACCTTGCATTATTAGGACATTTACATGTATTTATTTTAGCATCTGCCTACATTAGATCAGGTACTGGGGTCTAAAATGGTCAATTCATCAAAATATAAACAAAAAAGATGGCTTCTTTTCCCTCAGTGCAACCTTACTCATTTTAAAGCATTTTCCTGATGCGGTGACTAAATATTTAATAAATTACCTTCTTTTTCTTTGGTGAAAATTGGTATTTATTTGTTTAGAAGTTTGTCCTGGATGATGGCCAGGTGACAGACTCTAGGTTTTCACTTATGTTTCGATGCACTGAAAAACATCTGCTAATGTCATAATGAAACGTAATTAATGTTTGCTTTGAAGTAAAGCTGATGAACCACCCTTATCCGGCATGTTGTTTTCCAAGTCTGATTGCCTTCAGCTGAAACACCATTGTTTCTATGCATTCAAACATTTAAAGTGAATTTTTCCAGTTGGATCATCAAAATAAGTGGTCCTCCTAACTGTCAATCATTTTGCTGATATGTTTATGTAAGGCCGTCCTACATGCTCCCCCCCCATTTTCACTTACCACTGGTAAGTCTGACATAGTGGAAAAATTGCAAATCTTCTTTTGGAAAGTAAGCTTGTATGAGCGATGCAAACAGCAACTTTTAAACAGAGCGTGCACCAGGAGAAATGGGCTTGTGCACGCTCTCGCACACATTTAATAGGCTTTCCTTCTCTGGAGCAGGTATAGGATTGTGCATGTGCGTATTCTATTTTTTTTTTTTTTTAAGTGGAGAGGGCGGGTCTATTCAAATAATCACAAAAATCCTCCACTACACCTTTAAGAGAAAAATATCTGTAATATGATTGAACAAATTTCATTCAAATCAATAAATATTCCTACTTCAAAAAAGTAATTTAACATGTTGATTATTAAAGTTATAATAATGCTTTCTACATTAGGATTGCAAGTCGATGATTAAATTGACCTAAAGGTAATATATCTTATGAATTATCTTAAAATGTGACCATTTTCCTTAAAGCAAAGTTTTCTCTTGTATCTAAACATGAAGGAATAGATATGTTTTTACAATGTGCAGATTAAATAAAGTAATAATCGTATTTTATTTAATGTTTTGTTCCAGCTGTATTAAATGCTGACTGAATAAACAAATACATGTTTTACACTTTATCAAACTGCTTAGATAAAGACAGGAAGGCTTTTAGGTTAACGAACAAAAAATGAAAAGTGAAACTCTTCCAGTGAACAGAGATGTCACTCTGATGTACTGTTGGACTATTTAACCATTCATTGTAATGAAGAGCAGAACTTTTTTATCTTGTTACAAACGTTTAACATGATGCCTTCCACTTTCCTGTCATTACATCCTCTCCTTCCAGTTACAGCAGAGAAGTTCTGCTGCTCCTCTGCAGCACAGATTAATGGGAGCTATTTGGATGAGAACATGATGCGTTTTTCCAGAGGTTATATTTACAAACAGAAGCACAGAAAGTTCAATTTTCATCCTTGGATCCATTAAAAAGTGGAACTAATCTGGACCGGACTGTGGATCACTGATCTCTATTTATTCACTGGATTGCTGATTGCCCGTTGATAGTACCAGGTGGAGTGAAGCCACCGGCCGCCATATTGGTACTCCCTTGTTAGACCGATCGCAATGGAAACAATACGTGCGCTACAGCATATGACAACGATTATTTTCTCATTTTCAGGGAGGGTTAAGACTTTTAAAATAAAGATAAATTCATAACTTTGACACACACTTGCTGTTTCATAGCATCAGTAGATAACTGTAACTTATAATTAAAAAAGTAAACAAATAAAATTGCATATTCAGTGTGAAGTCCATGAAGTCTCTAAATCATGTAATAGAACATATTATAAAATATCCATCACAATAGACTTAATGTGTTAATGGAGCAGAATAATACAGATTTTCTGAAAGTGTAAAGTCATATACCTTAATGCTGTTTCTGCATTAGCCTTAAAAATGTTTGAGTTGCTTTTTTCCCCACTATAACATGCAATATATTTCAGCACATGTCTTTTCAAATGAGAAATACAGCAAACTCTACAAAAACTACAGCATCATCCACTTAATAAAGAATTATTACATTGACATTTCACAGTGAATTACTTTTGATTTACTCTACTTTCTAACGTTAGACACAATGTCAATGGCTAACTTATTCAATATTTTTGAGTCAGTCTGAGATAGCCAGACTAAAGTTACGCTACATACTACACTATATGATACATCGTATCAGCGTATTCAGCGTATACATGGATTTTCTTGCTTAGTTCATCCACTGACTGTGAAACTACGTGTGAAACGTCTTCCCACAGCCGGCAAACTGCTTGTTTTTGGAGCCAAACGCTACACAAGTAGGCATTTTTATGGAGCCTCTCGGTGGGTGTGGGAGAGGCAATATGGTGGCTGGTGGCCTCACTTTTTTCGGGCAATCAGCAATCCAGTGAATAAATAGAGATCAGTGCTCTGGATCCATTCATGGTTCTGCTCTAGAATTATTTCTCTTATAAATACCACCCAGGATCAGTTTAAGAAGGAACAGCGGTGCCTCCAGTGGACAGTGGTAACATTACACCGCTGGAACAAATTCCTTCTAAGGAATATTCCAATCCAATTAATGGGATGGAACAAATTTTTACCCAATAAACAATCAAGCGACAATTAATTGTAAGATATTAGTTTACATCCCTAGTCTGCAATCTTATTTATAGTTTTTTTTTCCCCTCTAAAAGGAGTATAGAATAAAAACAAATCATCTTGGGTTAAAAACAAAATAAATGAGTTAACTGCACAGTACACCAGAGCTCACATTAGCTGGATTATTGCAGAAATTATCCACTGTGATTATTACCTTAATTGTCTTTCCTAATATGTTGTGTATCTGCAGCAGTTTTAAGCTACAAACATGACAAGATAGCCTGTATTAACCGTCCCATCTGTAATTCAGACGTGTGTTTAGCTGTGAGAAGCCAAGTTTTACTAACGGCTTAAATGTTAAAGAACCAGTTCAGATAAGGAAGCAAAGATATATGGAGATTAGGTAATGGTTGAAACCAGCTTATAAGTGTTTGATAAATATGGTGGAGCGTTATAAAAGACAAAAATCATGTTGCTGCTCTGCTTGAGCTGAGAGGGACCTGATGTGAAAACTAAAGCTTTCCACTCCTTCAATGCATTTTTCCATCCCTGTCTGATCTGGAAAATTAAGATAAGTGCCACTCTTAGTTTCCATTGAAGTTGCATTATTGTTTCTCCCTGGCTCCTCGTGTTTTTGACCGTTTTTCATTCATGGTATATTAACATATTTTGCATAGATTTGAGTCCTGCGGCTCTGTTTAAAAGGCTTTAATCCTCTGGGCTCGTAAATCTGCGTTTCTTAGCTGTGGGCCTCAAAGACTGAAAAGATTCAACGCTTGTGTTAATAAAAAAAAATCATAAACTTTCTGAATAAATTATGTTTTTTGATTTTGTTATGATATTTTGCCAGTTAAGCATTTATAGCAGTGAATCTTTAATCTGGGATCGTTCCCTGCGTACGGCGTGCTAGAGGTTCAGATCTGGATAGATCTCTGTTGCACCGAGGGTTGTTATTCATCAGCATGAAATCATGTCAACTTTTAGACTGACTTTTATACCCATGTCTGAAAACAATCCCAGATGTGACACTAAGCTGATCCTTTTTCATTCCAATGATGAGAGAGTTTCATTTTTCAATTAATCTGCTGTTTAGGATTCTGTTGCACATTATAAGATTAGTCATATAAACTACTTTAACACTTTAATCTCTGTATATTTTATGTCGATAAATAAAAAAAGGAGCCGTTCAGATCACAGCCAAGCAAACAACACATTATGATTATCCTTAGATTTGTTTATGTTCGTGTAAAACACCATGGAGGATCATTTGAGTCCAAACTACCCGATTTTGTTCTCAATCACAGTGAAGGGCAGAAAATCATCTTGTAGTTGGTGCTTTGAATGAAGTCATTAAATAATGACCTGCTTTTTGTTTTTAAAAGACGTTAACTCTGAGCCAGAAGCATCATCAGTCTGTCTGCAGATATTCCCCACTTTTCTAAGTTAATGATACTGGCTTTCCCTTGGTTGCATTCATTTTTCCAGGCATGACGATGATGATAACGATGAAGACTATGGCATCTTAACAGCCCAGAGGTTAGAAGGAATATTTACCACTAATATTTACTTGGGTCTTTTTCCCTTACGCTTGTGTGGATTCTGCTGGGGTTTGATGTGAACTTTGCTGCTGGTCTCTAAAGGGTTACGATTAAATTAAGGCCTTAATTGGCATTAAAATTCATTAAATGTGATCATCATGGCATTTAAAATACCTTTTTAAAAACAAAAACGTTTATAAAAACACTTTCGACACATATATTATATCTAATATAAGTTGTTTTGTGTGTTTGCACGGAACTGTTTCCGATTGATTGTAAAGCCGTATGTTCGGAAAAGAAGCTGGAGAGAAAAAGCTGGAGAAAGGGGAAAATGCTAATTTCAACAAAAGTGGCTGGAAAACGAGAAATTTAGGACATGGCTGCAGCCTGTCAACCGTATATATATATATATATATATATATAT
>NW_015150870.1:526863-540832 GCF_000732505.1 Cyprinodon variegatus | reverse complement strand
AAAACTACTTTATTCCCACTGATCACAGCAAATATGGCTTCAAGGCAGAGAAAGGATAGGGAAGCTCCGCCCAACGCGCGTCAGACACACTTTTGGACCGCGCAGCGAGAGCAGCAAAGCTGCTTCAGACGCGCGTCAGAATTCACTGGTACAAGCAGCAAAAATGAAGCAGCAGACGCGATTTTGCTGCTTTTGCTGTCCCCGGTGTGAACGCAGCATTAGAGCATTAAATTAGAGTAACTCATTCCTGTATAAACCCTCATCCATCTTCGTTTCAACTGTTGGCAGTGTGTCCATGGTGGCAGAGACTTATCTAAGTAGGATGGTGAACGAAAGCGTGCAGCATTTCACAGCCACACTCATCAAGCCCAAACCGCTTCCTCATGAACCGACTAATGGAGCTATGTGCTCACTCTGTAAGATGCTCACCTGACACCTGCTGCAGGTGGGGATTTATGGAGCAAGAAGACAGGAAAATAGTTATTCCTTTTTTTGGTGGCATTTTTTCTTTGAATTTCAATTCTCAAAACCTTTTTTGTTTATTGCTTGAAACTAAGTTCTCTATGGCCTATATAGCTATTGCGCACCTTTTTAAAGAGGACATATGAACCTCAGATTTATTGAATAAAAACACTTATAAATAGAATGAAACTGTTTTTATTTCAGTTCTTTTAACTACCTCTCTGCTGGAGGCCTGTTTTTAAATCTTTCCTAAGGCTCCATAAAGACTGCGTCTGATGCCTTAGTGTCTCATATAGATAGCAATAGATGGTCCACATTAAATAACAGAACAGAGATTATAATAACTATCAATCTTTATTTTAGTCGTTGGCTCAGTTCTGCTAATCCATTTTCATTTCCACTTTGTTCATTCTGTTTCCTTTCAGTGCACTGACAACTTCTGCTTCTTTTACCTTTTTCTTTTAAAAGAATTGACAAACAAAGGTATGTAAAAACTAAAGAGAGGTGGCGGTGCCTTTTCTGTTCCTCAACAGCTTTTTCAAGCTGATGCATCATCTCAGACAAGCTGTCCTCTGCTGGGACCACTAGGGGAGGTCTGATTCCTCAAAAATATCCTCATTAGTACTGTTTTTAATTAAAAAAATGGGCATCCACTGATAAATGCAGAGCTGATTTAGAAATTTTTCATGTGTTTGTTGACACACTTTCGTGACCAGAAGTCTATCTGTAGTAAAGATGCTCGGAGAAATCCGCCCAACTGGTGACCGTTAAGCTCACAAATCCAGTCTTTTTCCAGTTAGTAAACACATCATAAATAAGTGCTACTGAGTTGAGGAAAAAATAACTACTCCTCAGTGGTGTGGAGTGAGGTTTGCTGGGAGAAAAAGATCCAAAGTTAGCTGCTTTCAGTACTACTGTTTATCCATGAAGTCAGAGGAACCTGGAAGGCAGTAAGGAGCTGTTTTATCTACAGAAACGTGCAGGCTCCATGTCCAAGCCGCTCTGACAGATACAGAGACCTGAGGAGACGTCCATCTTTCTGCTCCTCCACTGCTGCATCAACTTAGCTTTATAACTTGATTTCTACCTACACACCGGCATGTCACCTCTGTTCAGAGTAGGACCACTGATGGCAAGAAGGCCAAACCAGACATGGGCAATGTGGAGTCAACAAGTCATCTCCATGTCATGTATTTAATCTACCCAGCCAATTAACCAGGTGAGTCCAATCTGCACAGGTTAATTCACGGTGTAGATTGGACTCACCTGCTTCAGTGGCTGGGTAGAACAAATACATGACATGGAGATGACTTGTTGACTCCACATTGCCCATGTCTGGGCCAAACAAAAATATATATATATCATCAGCAGCAAGCTTTGAAAACCAGGGAAATTAGCCACAGATATTTACTCATCTCTAACACTACACTGGTGAATAAAACTTTAGGGGGGAAGCAAACTACACTCATCATGATCATTATTTTTTTGTTTATACTTTAAACTCTTAAATGTGCATTTTATATGTCAGAGTAGGAATTATTTATTTCCAGGTGGATCATCTAAATAATTGGTCCTCCTAACTGTCAATCATTCTGCTGATATGTTTACGTGAGGCCGTCCTACGTGCTCGTCCTGTTAGCTGTCTTTTTCTGCGCATGTACACTTTAAGGCTTGTATTTGTGGTGAGCTACGGTTTCAGACAGTCATTGAAGCCCACCTTTCTCTTTGGGTTCTTTGAAAATGGCCCGAGGGTTGTAAGAGAAAAGTGTATGTAGTGTATGAGAAGAAAAGAAAGGCCTCAGAAGAGGCAGATAGATCCCAGAATGCTTTGCACGGAGAGCTCTCCTCGCAAAGCATTATGGGATTTGCTGTCATAGTGACTCGCTCTTGCTACCCGAAAGCGGCGACTAATAACAAAGATGGGGCGGGCACCCCGCTGTGGAGGAGGAGTTTCGTGACCAAAGGGGCAAAAAACAGTGATCATCTGTCTGAATGGTCAGTTAACTGAGTTCACTATATAGTCACCGCTGTATGTGGGCACAGTAAGCTCGTATGAGCTATGAGAACACAACATTTTAAACAGAGTGTGCACGAGGAGAAATGGGCTCATGCACACTCTTGTAAAAAATCCTCCATAATACCTTTAAGCCAAAACTGTACAAAAATATAACCATCCATTTAGGATGAAAAATCTTCTTTCTAATTTAGTTTTTACTTGTTTTGCCATTTTAAATTCATTTAAAACATATAAATGTTTTTCTAAAGTTTAAATCCCATGTTTATGGAGGAATGTTAATTTTCTCAAAGTATCTCTCTAGTTTAATCTAGAAGCTAAAACTAGATTTGCACAGTAAGCTAACTGATAGCTGCAGCACTAAAAGTGAGTCTTGTTCAGCTGAACTGAAAACAGGCCTTTATTATCATGCTTATAAAGCTGATGCTAACACTGTGAAATAGTTAAAGTCAAGCGTTTTAAGCTTTTTGTTTTGGGCGGCTGTCTGTGTAGAGACAGAGCTATGAAACAGGATAGTAGCAGAGGCATCAATTAAAGGAACATGGTGGTGCTCCTAGGCTGGCTCACTTTGGCTGCACCATTTAAAGTAATTGGAAACAGAGCTGCTGGTGTGTCGCTTTAGAAAGACTGCTTTGGAGCTGTTTAGCGTTGTTGCCTTCTTCCATTTCCACCCCTGCATTATTATTTAGGGCCATCAGCTGAAGTGTCCAACCTGTGGGATTGTGTTGTTTCTCTAAATGTAGAACAAAAAAAAATCACTTTTATCATATAAAAGGAGTTCAGGCATCAGAAAGCTGTGTTGAATAAGTTGAAGTGTGATTTACTTTAATTTAAAATCATCTTCTTATTTAAAGATGGTCCCTGTTGGGCTTTTAGATCTGTTTAGTTACAGTGAAGCTGCTTGTTTACTTGGTTTCATTCACAAATCCTCCCGTCCTTCCTCTTGCACCTAACCGCACCGCTGTCACAGCGAGAACGACTGTGACTGGGCGCCGTGACAGTTAACAGGAAGACGGGTCAGTAGTTATCTCTGGCCTCAGCGCTGCTTTTTGCAGACAGCAGAATACACGTGTGTTTGTGACACAAACACTTCCTCTCAGTGAGTACTGCTTTTACCAACAGAGCAGTTTCACATTTGACTTGTCGTATGAGGAGACGGAGGCGTCTTTCTGTTGCTAAAATAAAATGTTGATGCTCTAAACATAAAACGCTGATTTATCTGCAGGTGATTTCATAATGAGGAAATAAGCCAAAAACTATTGCTGTGATGAATTGCAAACGGCAGAATACATAGAAAAATATGTACATAAACATGTTTGAGGTATTATATCAAGTTATATATCGGATACAACATTTTTTATGTCCCATTAAGTTAAAAACTGTCCCATAAAACACGTAGATGTAACCTCTTTATACATGATTTAAAACATTAAATATTAGGGCTGAAACAATCGGATTAATCAATTATTGAAATAATCGTCCACTGATTTAGTAATCAATTAATCGTTAGTCGGAGTATAGAGACTGTAGAACATGCCTTTGGCTGACAGAGCAACCCACTTAGAGCATTAATTATACCAAAATTGTAAAAAAAAAAAAAAAAAAAAGGTAAACATTCTGCATTTAAAATCAAAAACATTTTCGTCTATCAATATGCTCCATCCTGAATTCCTGAAGTGAAACGTTTTTGTTTCACCTGGTTTGATTTTGCAAAATAAAAAAAATCTTTAAAGAAGCTTTTACTATAGAATTATTGAGTAATTGAAAAAATAATTGACAGTTAGGTTTAGCCCTGTTAAATAATACTATTACATTCTAATCTGTCAAATTAAATGATTGAATGTTGTGTATATTCTTCAATATGTTTAAAATGATTAATTTAATAATTAAAATCATTAAAAGATGAATTTATCTTATATGAACATAATTACTTCACTTTGTATGTATAAGTATGATGTATTTTCAAGGGGTACCGGTCTGTTGCATTGTTAAAGTTTGAAAAGTTTAGGGAACCACTGATCTAATTGATTACCAAATTAGTGGACTATTATTTTAGGAATTGATTTATCATGATAGATCCAACTATAATAATAGAACTTTATTGATCTCACACAGGAGATATTTTCCTCTGAATTTAACCCATCACCTTGGGGAGCAGTGGGCTGCCGTCATGGGGCCCAGAGAGCAGTGTGGGGTTAAGGGGGTCTTGCTCAGAGAGCCAGAGTGGCAGTCTGTGGGATTGAACTCACAACCTCAGGATTCCAAGCTCCATGCCCTAACACCTAGGCTGCCACTATCTTCGCAAACATATCAGTTTAACATATAGATGATGATCCATTGATTGTTCTTTGCTGACCTTGCAGTTTTTTTCATTAACTAGATTCTTCCATCTGTGTGCTTCTTCTGAATTCTCTCTAAACCCTTACTGATAACAGAAGCTGAAGTTGGTACATTGTTCGTTGTTTTATAGTTGATCTTTAAATCCTTTAAATGTAAAATGAAGATGGATTTAAATTAGTGGTGGGCCGTTATCTGCCTTAATGTGCTGCGTTAACACTTGGCTCTTATCGAGCGATAAAATAATTATCACCATTAATCTATTCTCACAGTTGGGTTGGGAGCTGGATCTATACGAATGATGACTTTCACCTTGATATTTTAGCCTGGATGTAAATCTTTGGGCGAGAACAAATCAGTTTTCAAACTTGAGTAGGCGTACTGTGAAATTACCAGATCTAACGTGACATACTTTTGGAGCCTTTCAAGAATTAGATTTTTTTTTGCTAAATTATTAATGTTATTGATCTAAGGTTATGCAAAATGGTAGATCTATTTTTAATTTATTTATTTATCTTAATTGACCTTCCTGGTTAACAAGCAGAAGCAGCTGCTGTGGTTGGTCTGATTGGTTGGTGAAGGAGTGAGGAGTTAAACAGTTTTTCTATCACCAATAAACGTTTATATACATTTTTTTTGTAAGGCAACTTGGAGATTATTTCTTTTATTTTTATAAGTAAAGAAAACACCTTCTAAAACCAGATAACACTCTGCGAGGGCTTTTTATTTTGAGTGAATCAAAAAGCTCTTTCTAAAAACTACTCTGGAAAATTTAAGATTTTTTGGGAACTTATTAGGTCGCAAGAGTAGCTGTAAAAAGGTAGAAAAACTTTACCGGTGACTTGAAGAAAAGCGCAAGGTTGGGGGATCCAGCCGATTACTCAGACGAACAAAGAAAGCAGCCAGTGGCGCTATGATAAATGGAAGCGCCACTGTGCTGCAGAGAAACAATCGATCGCTACAGAAAGCAAAGTTGTTGATTTTGGAAAAGGATTATGGCAAAAAAAGATGTTTATTGATGAACTTGAAAGTGAAGGGATCTGTATGATTGATGCAGCTATGAAGACGCCGGCTTTGCTTCAGGGAAAATGTATTGAACCGGTTATTATTTAGGTATCACACACGTATCATGAATTTATTTGGCAGAATTCAAATGAGTGATTTTAATCTAGATTTTAAAAAGGAATCCACTAATTCTAATACAAACGTTTATCCAGGCCAGGTCCACTAGAACCTCCCTTTTGGTCCATCCCTCATGTAGTGTCCTGGAAGTGAAACTAGATTACTACTTGGGTTAGCCTCATTAGGATGAAATAAACTTCCTGAATATTGCCACTCTGGGTCATGTTTTCAGCTGATCTCCTGATTCTGCTGACTGCATCTAATCCATTCTTTTGCATTCTTGATCGGATCTGGTATCCATCAGTCTCTTTTTGGGTCTCAGGCTCTTGCTGTGTCTGTTTGAAAACATATTGTCAGGGCGTGGTGGGCAACCAACACCACAAGACTTGGGATCCAGTCTGTTGTGGTGAAGTGTTGCTTTTTCAGGGGGAGTTTTGATAACACTCAAAACTTGTCTCTCAAAGTAGACCCAGTATTTATTTTTTACCCTCTTTCTTTGAAAGGGTTTCACACTATCTCATTGGGAAAGCAAATTTAGAAGGCAAACATCTTAGAAAGCAAACAATACTCAAAGATCCCCCTTTTTAAAGGCAGGAACCTTTAGATATGATTAAAACTTAGCAGCACTTCTAGTCACATTGGATAAAAACAGAACAACAATGCAGCAAATCCTGAACATATGATCAGCACAGTAAAACTGGACCGAAAGAAAGGGTGCTCTGGAGGAATGTGAACCAGCTTGAGGCGCGTGTGTGTCATGCATGTTGGAGAATAATAAGTTGGGGGCGGGGCTTACAGATAATCCTGTTCAGACTCGGGAATAGTTCCTTTAAACGTGATCAAATCCGACACGCTTGGAGGACCAGCGCTGATTTCAGTAGAAGGTAATATTTGTATTCTGTCAGACATGGAGGATCGGTCGGAGCTAAAGTCTGCAAACCTTACTGGACAGAAGTGGTTGTTCACAGGTGTTGAACGTTGCTTTTTGTTGTAAATAACTATTAACATGTATGGTTTTAATTTAGGCTCATTTATTCAGTAAAATATTCAACTTATATCCGAAAGTAATGAATACTTAGAAAATATTTGTGTTCAATTACTTCAAATGTAGGGCTACACCTCACAAACAGCATGTTTCCTGACAAGGATTATTAGTTGTTGTTTTTTTTTTAGAAACATTTCTAAAAACGTTTTTGTCATACATATTATATTGCGATATAGTTGTGCGGAACTGCTTCTGGTTGATCGTAAAGCCGTATGTTCGGAAAAGAAGCTCGAGGTGGAGAAAAAGCCAGAGAATGGGGAAAAATATGCAAAGTTGAACAAAAGTGGCTGGAAAACGAGGAATTCAGGACATGGCTGCAGCCTGTTTACGATAAAGACAACGAAGGATTTAGCTGCAGGGGCCGGGGGGCGTGCTGTCCGAATCGAACCGATTCTGGGAAGAAGGGGATAGTCCAAGAAGACAGTGCTAAGATTCAGGGGCTGCATCCTTCAAAGGCAGCATTTGAAGTCTGATTCGGTCTCATTGCTGGGATGAAGGAGGCCCACATGGCAGACAACACATCAGTCCTTCTTTCTGACAGATTTGGGAGAGGGGTCCAGTTTGTTGTTCCCACGCTATCCCACAATTCATTGCAGGTTGAAACGGATTGTTTGAGCCATGGTTAGAACGGCCGAGGATTGATTTAAATTTTTGTTAAGTTTAACTTTCTGTGATGCAATACCAGCGAAAGGTTTTTAAAGGTGAGAATGTAGCTTTGTAAAAGTCAAAGATTTGCTCAGATCATCAGGATGCTGCCTAATTGCAAAAGACTTGGTTGAGACTAAAGTCAAGCTTCAGATACTGGTTTATAAATCAGTCTACTTGTTGGTTTCTTAGGAGTTTCATAGCTCTGTGCTTAATGGTGTCCTGGTTGTTAGTGTAGGTAAACAATACATTACTTTATATCAATAGATTAAATTATTAAAGATCCAGTTACATTGATGAAAAAATTAAAATTTCAAGATGAAATTCACAAACCTGAATTAAGATTAGTGCCTAAACCTGGACACTTAAGAGGAAAAATTATATATAAAATATCAAGCACATCTCATAAAATCTAGAGATGGACTGATAGACCGCTGTGAAATCTTTATGGGCTTATTTGGCTGCTATTGCTTAAAATAAAACAGGCTATACTCCTAGAGTTTAATATTAGCAAGCGGTGCTCATAAAAAAAGATTTTTTTTTTTTTTAAAATGTGTTGTTTTATTTGAAGACCCAAGCTGAAGCAGAATGTTGGCCAGACAGAAACCATGGCAACTAGAGTCGCACAATACGCTGCAATATTAGTTACTAGGGGTGTGGGAAAAAATCGTTTTGGCCATATATCGTAATTTTTGACTGCCGGGTATAGTATCGATCTTTTAGTTCCTGGTATCGATTTTTTTAATGCAAAACATTTTTACCTACAACTGAGCGAAAATGGGCTACCTTTGTACCGCCACTCTGGCAGATGGCGCTGTGGAGCTCTTTTGATGTGCGATGCAGCACTATATCTGTAGTTGAGGTAGTCACAGTAGAAGACGTGGACTGACTCAAACCCTAAGCAACATGGATACCTAAATAACTGAACGATGAAGCTCATCTGATGAACATATACAGAGGCTTCTTTTTTTAAAATATACATTCAATTTTGATATCAGGAAAAATAGCGCAATTTATGGTGATATTGCGATATAATGATATTGTATTGTGACCCAAGTATCGTATCGCGACACCCATGCCAATAATCTCCCCTATTAGTTACTATATTATATTACAAATGCCATGCAGGCAAGTTCTACATGCTAACAGTGTAACTGGCCTATTGGCTGTACTTTTAATTTCTACTTTTTGCATGCTGTCTTGTCTGGTTTGCTTTTAAATGAAATATTTTGGTTAATTTTCCAAATTATTAAATTATTTCTTAGTTATAGAAAATTGTCTGGTTTTGCACTAATCACTAACAGTGATGCTCTACTGCTGTTAATTATTTACGTCTTATTTTATACGTCAGATTATAAAAAAAAAAAAGAGTCAAGTATTGTTATTTCCTGCATCAAGCTTGAAATGTTAGGGCTGTAAGGAAGATGGGGTTATGGTTATTCTTACTTCCACCAGTATTTGACCTGATTTCAAGCTTCATATTAGCATTTTTTTAATATGCTAATATCAATTAGTTGGTCTAAATTAGAAACTGCTGCTGCTATAAAAGCTTCTGGATTGAGAGTTTGTGGTTTTCTTTAAGAGTTCAGGGTGATCAAGATTGTGGGTGTGTTTACCTTTTTCTATCAGCCAGTTGTGTCCTTTTAGCCTCATCTCATGACCCTGCATTTTTGAGAAATGCTCTTTTCATTTCTTCTGCTGGTTGTCATATCAGCCGAGTACTGGTAGCCTAAAAACAAGCCAGTGTGTTTAAACGGAACACAGTCTTCACATACTGATAGTTACGGAGGTGTGGACTTCTTAGACTTGATGAGCTGTTGCTTTTTCTCTTTTGCAACACTGTCTCAAACTTCCCTGCTGGATTAGTGCCGTTATTTTTTAATTGCGTAGAGGGACTAATTATTCCTTGTGAAATATTGCCACAACCACAGAAACAAAAGGGAAGAACCACTGGCGTATGATGATAAGACCATCCAAGTCGAGCAGCAGAGCATGACTTGAATGTTTTGAGATGGCTGGATTAGGGCTGAATGGCATTTGTTGAGTGGAGGAGTCACGTGATTTTGCTGCTATGTGTCTTTCGGTTGGCCTCAAAGTGGAGAATGATACTCCTAACAGCTGCAAGAAGCATTTCCGGTGGAGGGTTTTCTGCTTAGGCAGACACATGGAGATCCAGCAGCAAGCACACTCATGCAGGGATGCATCCGTCAGTGACTCAGTATATCTCTCTCCGTGCATGCACTCTTTTAAATGTAAATGTGCTGTTATTAGGGTACAAGTTATCGATTAATTAATTAATGCAAAGTTGAATGATTGTATCAATAAAGTAAAGATAAATATGTACCAGTTTTCATAAAATTCTTGAGTTTCTAGAGGATCCTTGTATAACATCAAAGGCTAAATATATTTAATAATATGTAGGTTTAAAAAAAGGTAGTAAATTAGGGTTGCACTGATTACAGTTTTTTTAAGCCGATCACCGATTCCAGATCTTGAAGAGGGAGGATTTGCAGATTTCGTTTTCTAGCTGACACTGTCAGTTGAAATAAGATAACAAGACACACAATATTTCATATCTAAAGATTCACTGTTTTGCCAAAATTAAGAAAATCCTGGCACCGATCTGCTGGATGATAAATCAGAGATTTGTGCCAGCTGTGTTAAATATTGATTACATTTAGAAAAAAAAAATCTTACTCATTTTAAAGCTGTATATTTCTAAGATATAACTAAACAGGAAACATTGAACAGGATGTAAAATGATCTTAAACACACAGGGTATGTTGATCTGACATACCTTCAGACTTTTTACCTTTGTTTCAATGAAGCTAAAGCTAACTGTAATATAGCTTTCTGTTTTCAGTCTAAGCCAACCATCAGTGTTGGGAGAGATTTAATGCTGTTAGCAGAGCTTATAAACAGCTGGTTCTAGTTGTCTCTTAGTGGAATGTTAGAACTTGGCTCCATGAAGTGTTTTAACGCACAAAAGGTTAGCTAAAATGTTTATATTTAAAGATAACAGAACCACAGAAAGTTCTCTCTGCATCCTTTTTTCTATCGAACCTCATAAATAATGCAGACCAGGTTCTGGATCCATTTACGGTTCTGTTGCTGCATGCCTCCACCCTGGCATTGCCTCTCTGACAAATACCAGTGAGGCTCTGCTTAAGAATGAACAGCAGCGCCTTCAGTGGACGGGGGTAACATTACATCACCGAAAGAAATACCTTTTTAATTTATTTTAACCAGATGAGAGAAAAATCTTTTACTGTATATCCGTAGCTGCTATGCTTCTATTAAAGCTCCTGAGTTAAGAGACGCTGCAGCCTTCAGAGTCACTTTTAAACCCTAGACCAAGTTCTTTTGTTTCCCTGGTCGATAAGTTTAGAATTTTATATTGAGAAATTATTTATAACAGAGAAAGTAAGACTAAAATCAAGATTTGAATGATCTATTCATTGCTGGGATTGTAAGGGGATGTTTGAAGATGCAGGTTGAGCTGCACGCCTGAATGTGTGAAAGGCGTCCTCTTCAAGGTGGGGCTATGTGCTGGGACTGACAGGGAAGTTATGTCTGGTATTTATGGCTTCTTGTATCAACTCCATCTCAAGGACGGGACATGGTTAAAGCTCCCCAGGTATCAGTCAGAGTGCAGTCATTTTTTCTTGACGATTAGCTGTAGTCAAGTTAGTTGAAGTTCACACAAAAGTCCAAAAACTTCTGCAAAAGCAAAAGGCTGATATAGACGTAGGTGTATGAAGGCTTCCACTCTGGTTATTTCTAGTCTTCCTATTTAGCTTAGACAATGCAAAGCAGTTCCTGTCAGCTAAATCGTTCTGACTGATCCAGAAATGTGTGGGCGTTGTGCTGAAGTAAAGATAACCCAGAGAATCTGAGCTCTGATAAGCTGTCGATAGTGAGAGGAAGGAATATACAGGTTTAGCAGTGTTAGCCCAGTCCCTGTCTGCGATCCTAACAGACACCCTTCAGTTCAGGTCTCTGTGTGTAATATGACAGAAGGACAGTTGTTGGGAGCAGGAACATAGCCAGACTGTGAGTCAGTGAACGTTTACCAGACTTTAAATTTGATGTTTCTGTTTAGTGTTTCCCACAGAGGCCAGTGATACTTGCAGGTCTAATTGATGATCTTTTTTTTTTTTTTGCATCACATTAACCATTCTGCCTCGACTCCCCCTTGTTTGCTGGCTCCACGAGGCTCTGTGAGTGACTGAACGCTCCTCAGTATCATGTTGACATTTCAAATGAGCTTGTCCTTAATTTGGACCTTATTCATGTTGAGGTGGTCATTGTTTTGGCGATCAGGTCTGCCTCTTCTTGTAGAGAAAAGCTATGAGATCTTAACTGAAGACAATATTTAGTCTATACTTATTTTTTATATTGTTAAATCTTTAACAAAGTTGACTTGCCGTCTACTTTTCGATGTACATTTTCAGGCTTGAGTTTATCTCAGTCTTCCTTTCTAGATGGGTCTGAGCCCTGGGAGCTCCCCTTTATACGCTGAACCCCCGGTGTTTACCGCCCCACATGGGGCTGAGATCTGTGTTAGATCCTTAAAATATCTTAATTTTTAATATATGGAATGCATTTCATTGCATTATTTTTAAAAGCAAAGAAAATGTTTGGAAGTTGAAACGATGCAAAAGCAATTCAGAAATTAAACGTTTATAAAACACCTTCATTAAAAAAAGTTTTCAGCCGAACTTTGCCAGTGTTAAATATTTTTTTATTTTTTTCCAATGTTAGTTTTCTGTAAATTTTATTTAAAAAAAAAACTTTTTAAAAGTTTTTTTTGGAATATTTTTTTTTTTTTGCAGATTTTCTTTTTCTCTTTTTTATTACAAATGTTAATTTACATGTTCAGTTGCAATATCAATGAAACAAAATTCACTTCAACTAAAGGCTAGCATGTTTTCCAGGGTCCACTGAAACAGAACTAGGGACTTTTTCCAGGCTTTGATAAAAAGACACTGCTTTGCATCTGGATGAATGAAGGTTTAATGGTTCTTATGGATTGTTGACCTCAGTATGCGGATTTTAGCTGCAGTTGTTTGACAGCGAGTTTACCCATCAGCTGTCCATGGCAGCAGGATAAACAACAGACCTCCTTTTCTACTTCACCAGCTCATGTTGACGCTCCTCTCTTTGCTTTATCTTGCATCACAGCATCATGTTATTCTGCGTTACCCTCACAGCTTACGGCCATTGCGTCTCTGTGACCACTTCCTGAGGTGAAGGTGTCTCACCTCAGTCTAAAGAGCACAGAGCAACAAACAGGCTATATGTATGATCTCTAGAAACAGGAAGTTACAGCTATCTAATAAATTGTTTACAAACATTCAGATAAACTACAGACAGAAAACTCAAGTGTTAATTGTTGTTTCAGTTCTTCTATTTTTTTTAACTCTGGAGTTGGTGGCCTAAATTATGTTGTTTAGTTGTTGAATAACTCTTCCCCCAATTAATAAATGAAACTTGAATTACAATTTACTGCATAAAAACACCAGTTATTTTTTCGGCCATTTCCACATTATTTATATGTGTGTATATTTAAAGCCAGGCGTACACTGTACGACTTTTTGTCCTTTTCAGAATGATTGTGCATCAATATTAACAAAGGCGTTACTGTATCTATCAACATAGCATCCATATTTGAAGGCTTCGGTAGCTTTAGTAGTTTCAGGAAACACATTCGCTTATATTATATTCCATAAAGCTGTACCACTCTAATCCTGCTTGTAAACAAAACATTTTTTGTGTTTTTTTTTTTTATAATGGAACTTGGATCTTGAACTTTTCTTCATTATTTGTTACACTTGCGCTTGTGGTGCTAACTGGCTTAAGCTGAGCTTATTTGTTGCCCTTTTCGGGACGATTTTCCAGTCGTACGATAATTTTTTGATCGGTCCGACTTTCAGCCTGATCGTGCGTCATGTAGTGCACAGGGGGTAACGAGGGGCGATCAGCCTCTCACAACCACCTCCCCATCAGGAATCGTAAGGTCGGGAGAAAATCAAACATGTTTAAAATTCAGTCGGTCGTTGTAAGGTGGATCTTGGGCAAATCGCTCAAAGGGCAAACAAGGATTCTTCTTCTTCTTCCTCTCAGATGTAAACACAGCAGCATGGCGATGAGTGAAATTGAGTTCCTTCTGTAAAATTGACAGACCGTAGTAGCCATGTTTGCCATGTCTTGGTCTAAATGCGTTGTTGCCATTTCTTTGCTTTCAACTCAAAATTGCGCGTATTCCTCATATTCCTCTTCTACTCGTTTGGCTTCCAGACAAGTCCAAGTAGCGCCATCTCACTTCGGAGCTGAATATGACA
>NW_015150870.1:504179-526783 GCF_000732505.1 Cyprinodon variegatus | reverse complement strand
GTTACCTGAGAACTGAGCGAGAACTAAACCGCTCAGAGCCCTACTGATGAACTAGTACCATGCTAGCACGGTTCGGTTTATACTCAACAGTTATCTCGGTTATTGCGCTCGGACCGATCTTGGCACGGTTTCAAAAGGGTAGTGTATATGGGTCTACAAACGGTTAAGTAGAAAAATGTGGATCCACGTGGACGTTGTAGTACATATGTGAGACTGCCACAGAACCAGAACTGTTGAGAAGAATAGCTTAACACATCAAACTCATTAAAGTTTCTCCAACTCTGGTAACTGTTTTCTAAAGTTGATCTCCGGATCCGATTGGATGCGCAACCCTATGGGCGGAATGCCTTCACAGGTGGACCTAATGGGGCCTTAGATGGTCTGACTGATCATTTGGGGAATTGCAACGAAAAGATAAGAGAAGTGGGCTTATTTTCTAACTGAAGGAGTGTATTATTTTATGTGTATCTTACCTAATAACTGCTCCAACCACGGCTGGACATTTCAGCATGCTCAGTGGTGTTCAGACAAGCAAACGACTAGGTTATCTAGCAGCTTTAGTCTCCCACGATCTCAGCAGGGATTTGTTGGGTTTAACCTTTACCTTTCCTGTGATTTATGGAGGTGGAATCTGCACGGACTGTAATGACGACCTGCAGTTTGCCTGACACGAACAACATGTATAGCAAATAGCTGTTATGCCGAACATCTTCAGAAAGGAAAGCAACCCCTTCCTGTAACAAATGTTTCCTGAAATCAGATTTGGAAAATGGTGTTTTTAGATTATATGGTGCATGCTCGATGAGTCTCTGTCAGGGCTTGTCGGCTGGCAGTTAATGTTTCCACAATGTAAGGAAAAACACTGCACAGGACCCTGCTGGAAACACCATCGCTGCACACTTTTGACTTTCAAATGTTTTTGGTAGACATCAAAATGGGTGATTAGTGGTTTAAAATGAAGCTTTTTCTATTTTAAGCTCAAGCTTTGTTTCTGACATAGTACTGTCTGAGCTAGGGCTGAAACAATTCAATGGATTAGTAATTAATTGTAATTTTTTAAATAATCTTAATTTATTTATAGAACTATTTGTGTGCAGCTTACAGTCTGAGTTTTTGGGTTTGAGTTTTTAAACAAAGTTCAAAGAAAGACATGCATGATGCTAAATGTATTAGCTAATATTTATTGCATTTAATGTGGTCCTTATTTTAAATTGTGTACATATATATATATATATATATATATTTGTCCTGTATCATATTTTACGATTCTCAGCTTCTTCCAATTCAGTCATGTTGAGAAATATAAGATAAGATGAATTAATTTTTCATTGGTTTTTATTTTTTAAATGTGAGATTATTAGGTTTTTATTTTTTCAGAATTAGTTCCCAAAAGGTCTGTTAATTGTAATTTCTCAATTTGAATTAGTGAAATGTGAAAGAAATCTGCTCTAAAGAAAAGATCAGAACTTGGCCGCTCTGACTACCATGAAAAACTTGGATATGAGTCATATTAGTATTCCAGTACTTTAGTTGTTTTTTTAAAGTTAGTGTGGGGGAGGGGGTTACTTTAATAAAGATACAACATTTATGTTAGAATCAAAACAAAGGAAGTTAAAAGTCCTGAATCTTGTTATTAACGCTGATCCTCCAAATAAATCCTGTTTCTGTCATTTGCTGATGTGTAGTTTGACTCTGCATGATTCCCCTGAAGCTGCTCCCCCTGTTTGCTCCAAAGAAAAACCAAACTGTTGTTTTTATGGCTGTTTTCAGCTGTTTAGAATAACTCCTTCACTGTGACAAACCTACGGTCATGTGAAAATAATAAGCCTGCTTATGCTGACGTGGTCATTTACATTCTCACCATCCATTTCACTAGAACAAGCCTGAGGGGAGATGGATTATTATTTAGTTATGAAGCTGAAGAGAGGATTCAGGTTCTGTCTGTGGTCGTCTCCCCCTTTAACCTGCTGCTCCTTTAACAGGAGCAGCAGACGCTGTGGTCCTGGTTCTCCTTCCCTGTCTCAGGTTTCTTTCTGCATATCTTCCCCTTCTTTCTCCCCCAACCTCTTTTCTGTCAAATTACTGTCCAATAAGGGCCACTAGTACCAAAAAAACTCCTAAAGTAAGAAATCCTAGCAGCTGATCGAGCTTAAAATAGTCTGGCTCAGGTTACCAGCCAGTTTTCTCTGTGCATCTCTAATACAGACTGAGAGGAAACGCGGGGTTTGTGCAGTCAGACATAGAGACACTGCTGCAAGCTGAGCCTTTGTGTTGCATATGTTTAACTTGATTAGCAAAAACTTTTTGTAGCAAAGAACCGTACAGAAACATGCCTGGATCGACATCATGATCTGTGCATCTGTCGTATTCCTCTAAGATCCGTCATTAAGTGCAGATTTTTCTGAAACTGTTTACATATACATGCTCAGCATTTTTTTTTTGTGTTGCTCCCATAAAATTGCGGAGGAATAAAAGAGGAGGGCAGTGTAAGCTGGAGGGAGGTCACGGTGAACTTAGCTGGGAACATATTTACACCAGACCAAGTGCCCGAGAACTTTGTCAAATAAGCACCTCCCTGTCCTAACCATTTTCTAACCCTTTTAGTAAAAACTGTTTACAGAGAAGAAACAAAGTGCAGGGGAAACGGCGCTGATGATACAGGGAGGCCCTGAGTTAGGCGACCTCTACGCGTTTCTAAAACCTGCCAGTTTCCCACAGTGCCGAGGGAGGGGCTGGTCAACCTACAGAGCTGTTGCTTTCGCCTGCTTCCAATCAACCACCATCTGCTGGCTGCGGTGCTGAAGAATTTTGGATTTCCTGCAAACACACACACACTCCCCCACCGAGCACACAATCGCTCTGGTACCCCTGTGTTTAAACGGTGGGCAACTAAAAGCGGAGCAGGCAGTGTGCTCAGAGAGGCCCAGTGTTTAGCACAGTCAGGGCTCTGCACATAATGTTTTGTTTGTTGCTGTGCTGCCAGCGTTGCTTTGAACCAAACTGCCTGGGCTCCTCTGTAAGCTCTGCTTGCTCCGTGGATGTCTCATCAAGTAGAACTGGAGAGATCTCATTACTGAAGATCAACTCCCATCAGCTCCGCTAAAGCTTCAGCAGAACCTCTCAGGTTGTTTAGGACTTGATTTAATGATGAACAACATGTTCATTGAAGGCAAAGGGGAGGTTTATCCTCTGACTTTAAGGCAGTGGGAAATCACTTTGATTCAGTGGCTCGAGTCTTTTTTGGATTAAAACTCTTTTCTTTTTTTCCCTCTGGAGTTAAACTTCCATGCATTCCTGCTTTTGTGATGGACAAGGTAATTCCTTTGGTTCCTCACTCAGTCTGCACACATGGAAGCAAAGAAGCTCAGTTCTGGTTGCATTCTTTTAAATAAAAAAAAATCTGCTCCTAGAGTTTTTCCCATGATCCTCTGATCGATTAATTGCCACTAGTCATGGCTCCTGTTTTAGAATAGAAGTCCGGTCAGCAAGAAATAATCAATGGATCATTATTTTGTACGTAAAACTAATACGTTTGCTGTGATTTAACAAATTTAGTATCAGTAAAAAATAGAAACAATCATTTTCATCGCAATCACTGGGAGCGGCCATTTTTGCCCAAATATAGTAACCCCTCCCTCCTGCCATCTTCCAGCAGTGACGTCACGGTGCGGTAAGCCTAGCGCCATTCTCCCCGCTTTACAAGCAAAATCAATGGGAACTACTAGACACATCTGCAATCAACAACAATTATTGAAGATTTCCAGAGGACTTCACCATTGAAATTCACCAGAGCTCCAGTGAAACTGACAATGCCCACGTGCATGGCAGCTGGATGCTGGAATACATCTGGTAAAAGTGGAAAAAAAAAAAAAGATTCCTGATCCTTGCCAACTTGAAGAGGGAGGATTTGCCATCGAACTTCTGGCCAGAGAAAAAACCCGTAATATGTAGCCAACATTTGGAAGAAGAATGTTTTCAAGATGACTTGGATAATAGCGCGTTGTGACAAACACCAGATACAGCACTGGGACTTGATCAACAGCCGATACCGCACCGTGACGTCACAAACCAGTAGGTGGCAGTAGTGTTCTTTGGCAAAGATGGATGCCTCCAGTAAAGCACATTCACATGAAAATTACTCTTAATTAAAGTTTGAATTCTGAATATGACCGAACTTTTCCTTTAAAAATAAACCATAATCTTTTCAAACCAGGGTTAGATTGATGTGATGTCAGCTTAGGTGAGACTTTGGTGTTTAGGGTAACAACGTTGAAAGAACCTGTTCCTACGCTTTGAGCTGTTCCTCATTAAAATCACTGTGTGTTTAATTGAGCTTTCATGTGTTACACAAAGCGGTGCATTATAGCTAGAAAAAGACATTTGTCCCTAATTACGAGCATCCCCATAGCATCATGCCACCAGCACCATGTTTAACCATGGAGATGGTAGCTTCCTGAGCACTATAGGACTTTGTTGCAGCCTTTAGGCGGTGATATTAAATGCATCCTTCCTTGAAGGCTGATTTTTAGATCTTTAGATCAACATTCATCCTGTCACACATTCTCCCAGCTGAGCTGTGCATCTCACGGCGTGTTTGTCTAATTAATGTGCTCCTTGTTCACCCTCAGTTGGTGAGGACCTTCATTTCTTGGCACTTTTTCAGTTGGTTCCTCTTTTTTTCCCCCCAGCTGATGAAAAGAGCTCACTGGGATTGTTTTGAAGCATTTAGATCCTAAATGTTCTCTAACGCCTTACTTTTTCACAGAAGCACAAATTGTTTGCCACTCCCCAGAGTGATTTTAGTTGCACAAGTTTTATTTAGGTGCATCAGAGTTAAGGAGGTTGAGTAAAAATGCTTTTCTTTTTTTTTTTAATCTCTGTAAAATAAAAATGGAAAAAGGCTAATTTCCAGCTAGCGTGCATTTTAGTACCGTTCCTCTTGCCTTTAGATAGGAGCCGCTGTAATGTCAAGCTTGACAGGAGCACAGTGATTCCTAATGATACAGGCCAGCCCCAGCAGCACCCACTGCCAAGTCATCTCTTTATTTGTTTTAAAAACTTTCCTGGACTAAAACACAACACTTAGTCAGTAGCTCCTTGCTGCTGGGCTGCTCCATAAATTTGCAGAACAAATAGATGCGATCCTCACCGTTTTAATGCTTTCCTGCAGGATATGCAGCATTTTGCAGGGGATCCTTTAACGTTCCACTCTCTGCATATTGGTTGTGACATTTTTCTTTTCCACTTCTTTCATCGGTGTATTCTGTAAGGGACAGCTCACAGGCCTAATGTCAGGTATTAAGTGGTTTTCTACAGGCTTGTGTTTATTATGTATCTGAGATTGATTTAAGTGATTGGACGTCTTTTTAGTGGAGTGAATGAGTTCATTGATGGTGTACTGCAGGCGTTGTCCTTCCAGAAACCAGTGTGGAGCTGTGGGTCAGTGCTTTGGCTCTGTGAATAACAGCCTCGGCAAAGGAAGCTTTGTCTCTATCAGAGCTGGCTGTGCAGCAGCTCCTCAGGCGCTGTTCCACTGCAGCCCTCAGGGACAGCAGGGCCTAATCTGCCAGCTTCACTCTGTCGCTGCGTTTCAGCGCCATGCAGGCCTATAATTACCTACAGTAAGGAGGTGTGTGTGCATTTTTGTGGTTGTTTTTTTGAGGCTGGGAGACAATCTATCCACATTCTGACCTATAGCTGGGTCAGTTGTACGAGTAAATCTTTCCCACAGCTTTGCAGCTGCCAGGCCTCCTGAGTGGACTTAATAGTAGATCACCGCTCTATGATTAACGTACAAAGAACAACAGAAGGGATCCCCACAGCTAGCCGTATACAAACAAAAAGCTCCATTAGTGAATGGAATATATAATAATAATAATAATACATTTAACTTCATCTCAAAAAAACATGTCAAAGTGCTACAGAAAATGAAATGCTACATGAAAACACAGTTAAAGGGGACCAAAAGCTTTGTTAAAAAGAAAGGTTTTTAGGCCTTTTTTAAAACACTCATTGTTTGGAGTGTGAATTTGGATACTTTGGTTACGCTGCCAAAATGTATCTGAAAGTAGGTTCAGATATAATGGAATTGGTGTATTTGCCAGTAAAATTTGTGTTTTGACCCCTACAGTTAGATATATAACTATTATTTAGCTTATTTATTCATCTTTCTGGTATATTTTAGATTAAAGACGCTGCAGCACGTCTTTTATCTGGCACATTACCCCAATTTTAGCCTCATTACACTGTCTTGCTGTACATTTTAGGATTCATTTTAAAGTTCTTTTTTTTTGTTTTTTAAGTCTCTCCATGGTCTTGCTCCATCTTATCATTCTGAGTTGCTGCACCTTCATGCACCATCGCAGATGCTTAGCGGCGATCCTGCTTTCTCTGTGGCAGCTCCAAAAATGTGTAACGATCTTCCATCGCAAATTAAATTGTCTACTTCTTTGTCTGATTTTAAATCACTCTTAAAAACTCTTTGCCTTGGCTTTTTAAACTGTGATTTTAGTCTGTGATACATTATTTATAATTTTTTTTTTTATTATAGATTTTAAAGTTCTGATGTTAATTTTGTCAGCTAAAGACATGTTTTAGAGTCTGTATACTCCAGTTAAAGGTATAGTAGAGGATTTTCTTTTTCCAGGTGGATCATCTAAATCAGTGGTCCTCCTAATTGTCAATCATTTTGGCGATGTGTTTATGTAAGGCCGTCCTGCATGCTCGTCCCCATTTTTATTTACCGGTGGTGAGTCTGACATACTGGAAAAATTGCAAAATCTTCTTTTGTAAAGTAAGCTTGTATGAGCGATGCAAACAGAGCGTATACCAGGAGAGGTTAATGGAAGTGGGGAGGGCGGGTCTTTTCAAAAATTGCGAAAATCCTCCACTATACAGTACCTTCAATGATTAATAATAATAATAATTGAACTTTATTGATCTCACATTGGAGAAATTCCCTCTCTGCATTTAACCCATCCCCTTGGGGAGCAGTGGGCTGCCACTGTGCGGCGCCCGGGGAGCAGTGTGGGGTTAAAGGTCTTGCTCAGAGGCAGGCTGTGGGGATCGAACTATGTACTCTCAGAACACAAGTGCACTGCTCTAACCACTAGGCCAAATTTACTAAAGATCACTAACTTATTATTTCAATGATAAATCACAAGCAATCGTTTCAGCCCTAGTTCACATTTTTACCTCATTTTCTGACTTGATATAACATGAATATAATAAAAATTTTTTAGAGTTGCTAAATTTCCCCATTTTGTTTGTTTTTTTTTTGCTTGCCTGGATGTTTAAAGACAAGAAAACGCCTGAGATGATGTTTGCTATTTCCGTCATTTTGATGGCCAGATATTTGCTCTTATCACCCTCTAAGGAAGGACACTGAGAAGATAGAATATCTCCTTCAACTAGAGATTGACTGATCTATGGGGTTGATCTCTATAGATACTCATTTTATTCTTTAAGAGAAGCAGATCAACATCTGAACAGCTATTAGATAATTTTTAAGATGTTTTAAATCTGTTTTTTATGGTTGTTTAAAAAAATGAACGGTAAAGTTGACACCCAAAGCCGTCTTTAGTGTGTTTGAGTTAGCATTGATGCCTTAAATGCAGCTCCTGCTGCTGTCCTGTTGCATCTGAACGGGTCCTGCTCCTCAGACCAGGTCATGGCCTTTCATGATGCCTCTCCTTCCTGACCTGTTGCCCCTCCCAACATCAGCTGCAGGCGGATGTTTTGCAGAGATGATTCATGACTTTTCAGTTGTGACTCTCTACTTCCTCATCGCTCAGATCAAACAGATACAGCTGAAAACCTGAAGCCGGTGTGACTGGAGTAACACGTCTGAACTTTTCCTCAGTTTAATAATCAGATCTAATGTCTTCCTGGATCTGGCCTCTCCTTAAGGTTCCTATAAGTTCTGCAGCTAAGGTCTGTGCTGTGAGCCTCCCTGTGGTTTTTCTCTCTGCGTCATGAAGCGCTGATCGCAGTACAGCAGAACAGGAAGAGCTTCTTGTGTCACAGTGTTTTGATTGGCATGTTTGAAGCTCCCACAGGAGGATGTTTTGAAAGAGCGCGGTTACGAGGAAAGTGTGAGAACACAGAAAACATGGCCGCCACGCACTTCAAGGTCCAGAGACCGCCTCTGTGCTTCTAATCATTAAAGACTGGGATTGATGAGGAACTGAATTTAAATCTTTTTAATGTGAAGCTGTACAGTGCTAACGAGCTTCTATGTGGGTGTTTAGTTTATGTACTGAGAACGGAAATCTCTCTCTACTCTCTCAACTGCGAGTTGTTTAATAATTACTCAGCTACCAGTTCACTGCATGGTCTACATGGCTGAGACTGAGGAGGCACTTTTCACCAGGTCCTCTGCTATGGAGTGAATTTTGCTCCGTTATTGTTGCAAGCAAAAAACACATCCACAAAATGTAAATGATGCAATAAGAAAACTTTGAAGAAAAAATATCAGAGAAAGCAGCAAAGTTACTCACAAACATTTTTCAAATTATTTTATACATTTTATTTATGTTTTATTTTTTTTTGCATATTTAATTTTTTTTTCTATCTTTCGAAATGATTTTTACAGATTTAGTTTCTCTAAATTTCTCTTCGATTAAGTTTTATGAATTTCATTCTTTTTAAATAGACTTTTCCAGATTTTGCCTTTGGCTTTCCTCCGGGCTGAGGAGCAAAGACTCACTTTACTGTTGTCACTGAGCGAACGTTTGTAATTGGCTGGAAGTGAAGAATATGACATGTATGCTGGTGAAGATTCTCAAGCTGCATTCACACCGAATCCCCTGTCACACCTTGACGACAGAGACCAGGGTACGCCTAAAGTACTGAAAAACTGGCATAAACGCTGGCATACGTTGGATTAGTTATGGGTAGGTTTTGAATAGGTTATAATCACGCTGAAGAACGCTGACATACAGCGAATACGTTGAGACGTATGCCATCGTTTTCCATATGTGGGGCATAAGCTACAGGTGAATTATCTGATTGTTGACACATGTTATGTTAAGTGTAAGTTACTCATGGCGTCTAGCTTATCCTAAATCTATGAGTAACTTCTCCTCCAGACTTCATCCTCATCATAGGGTGAGTGTGATGGATCCTGCTTGCGTTCAAGACCAACAAACTTCCTAGCAGACATGATGCTGAATCTGCTGCGACTGCAAACCTTCTTTCTTTCTTTTTCTGTTTTCTTTTTATTTATTCAGTTTTTTTGGGGCGGGTGCATTGCTACTACTGAGGGGAGCAGCTTTAACTGATGCTTCGTAATGCGTTACGCTGCCTTGCGTTAGGCTGTCGTTGGACATAAGGTCTGGATTCGTTATGAATACTCTATGTATACGCCCAAAATTGAAAAAATATATAGCAAGTTCAGCGTATGCCGGAGCTTTAGGAAATTCTGGGAGGTTGGGCATACACTGGTTAACTCCGCAAGGTGTGACACGACCCTAAAAAGGTCTTACAATCTTAGATCTGGCCTAAAAATATTTTTGATTTTGTTTTGAGTTTGCTCTACTGATGAAGATAGATGTAAGTGCAATAATCTGCCAGTGCAGTAAGACAATGGCAGTTGTTTAGAACTTTGGTTTTGAGAATAATAATAAGAATTGAATCAAAATCAAACTAACTTTTTGGCCGTTTTTGTACTGTGGGGGACCCTATGAAAGCTCAAAGGTGAGGCAGGCAACGTAGCAGGAATGTCAGACTTTCTGTTTTCCTCAGAAGTCCTCTTTAGTAGAGATCAACAGAAACAGGTTCATAAAGGACGATGCAGATAGCTGCTATCATTTCTTTCTCTGCACATATTTCCATAATAAAAATGACAGAAGCCCTCAATTTAAACAAAGCAAATAAAAATTTTAACAAATCCATCATTAACTATGGAAAGCAGACGGAGGAAGGAGATACATTTACATGCACGGCTGCTAAATTATCTGAACAAATCGGTAGGCTGATCTGGTGGTCTTTCTTTAATTTAGTGCTGAATCTCATGTCTGCAGAGCTGCTGCTGTTTAGACCCTGTAGCTCTGAGTAGTGTGATGTCACACCTTTCACAGCCTAAGCTGCTCATCTCCTTATTCTTTATCTTTGCTCCTCCTTCATCTCTGTTGGCCTGCTTTTTTCTTTTTCCTATTACTTGAAATAATTGTTTTGCAGAGCTGCTTAATCATTGAACTAAAGAGAAATCCATCCATCCCAGACTACTGTTGAACCTCCTTGTTTCTTTAATAAATGAATAATGATGTTAGGAGGAGTTGGAGTGGCTGGTTTCCTGTGTAGTCGGTCAGAGTCTGTTTCCTCCCTCTGCTTCTCCTTTGTGGGGAGGAGCCCCTCTGACATGAACGCAGCCTCTTCTCATCAAGGCTGTCTGAAATCTTGTAAATCTTTAGGATTAATAAACCAAGCGGCCTCTTCCAAAGCACTTTATTTTTTATTAAAAGGGAACAAATCTAAAGCTGCTTGTTCATGCTCAGTATTATTTAGTGAACCCTGCTTGAAAAACCTTCCCTTCGTCACTTATTTGTTTGTTTTTTTCCCTCTCTTTCAGTCCAGACGTTCAGAATGAAGTTGGGTCTGTGCCACAACTGATGCTCCCGTCTGCTGAACTCAACGATCGATCCTGACCTGGTAGCATACGAATGGCCCAGGGAAGCCAGCAGATTAACATTCAGGTTTTGCACGAGCTGCGCCAGAAGTTCCCAGAAGTCCCAGAAGTTGTCGTCTCTCAGTGCGTTTTGGAGGTAGAGAAATTCCTCACTCTTTAAAAACAAGCTTTTCACCAAACACTAAAGTAAAATGTTTATATTTTATTCACCTCCTTGGTGAATAAAAACAAACATGATGTGATCTACTTTTGAGCATCTGGCATTTTAAAAGTGAATTCTAAATAATAAATAAATGTCTAGAAAGATTTCTTGTTTTTACTGATAAGAAAATAAAGTTTTGTGTCAGAAATACAAAAATCAAGATAAAAAAAACATTTAATTGATCTAAAGGTGATTGATCTCATTGAGGGACATATGATTAATTGATTGTATTCTTTTATTTCAAGGACATTTTTCCATAACATGAAGGGATAAATCTAATCTAAAGTTAATTATACTTTAATTTCTTGTTCCAGCTGTATTAAATACTGACTGAAAAAACAAAATGTGTATGTACTGAATTACTGAAGACATAAGGATGAATACAAAATGTGAAACCGTTACATTTTTCCAATAAACACTAATACTATTGTTAAAAGATGGGGTATGTCGCTGTGATATCAGAGCGACACTATTGAATTAACACACTAAAGGCTGGCTAACTGCTAGCATGTCTTTTTCCATCATGCTACATATGTTTTAGCGTAATGCCCTCCACTTTCCTGTCACCGCATCCTCACCTTTTAAACACAGCAGATAATTCTGCTGCTCCTCCATGCAGCACAGCTAAATGGGAGCTATTTAGGTAGGAACTAAAGGAGTTTATCCAGAGTTTATATTTACAACCAGAACCTCAGAAAGTTCTTTCTGTATCCTTGGATCCATTAAACTGTTGAAACAATCTGGATCCATTTATGGTTCTGCTCTAGCAGGCCTGGCTTTACTCCACTGATCTCTATTTATTCACTGGATTGCTGATTGGACGTTGGTAGTACCGGGTTCAAGCGAAGCCACCGGCCGCCATATTGCTACTCCCTAGTTAGACCGGTTGCAATGGAAACAATCTGTGCGCTACAGCATCGAGCAATGATGATGTTCTCATTTTCAGGGGGGCTTAAGACTTAAAATTTAGGGGTGTAAATAATAATTGTTTAGTATCGATGCATCAATCCAACAGCCGACGATCCCATGCTTCGACATGTCCGCAACAGTATTGATTCATGTTTCATGGTCTATTTTATCCATTTGCTCCTGGACGTAATTCTGACTCCCGTGCTGCAGTGGAGCTAAACCGATTTTGCCCTCCTACCTCACTTCCTCTAGCTACTACCCTCTTTCTGCCTGCAGTGTTTTTTTGATGCAAGGCCTTTCAGAATCTATAACAGGGGCATTATTATTCTTCAGTGAATGAGGTTTTCATAGGCCTAGGTGGAGAACAACTTTGCTACTTCTGTTATTTGCTGTTGTTTCTCAAAAAAAAAAAAAAATGCAGAACGATATTACAGCTTTCATTGATTTATTTCAAATTTGAAACATTGTCTAGCCTGTAAGAAAAAAAAAGAAAAAGGAAAAGTTACCAATTAATCGTATTGTGGTGTATTCTTGAGTATCGAAAATAATCGAATCGTTGGGTCAGGAAATTGATACTGAATCGAATCGCCATGATGGGTGTGATTTACACCCCTAATCACATTGCATAGTCATTATGAGGTCAGTAAAGTCTCTAAATCATGTAATATAAAATATTATACAAACCCATTACTATAGAATTAATGTGTTAATGGAGCAGAATAATACAGATGTGCTGAAAGTGCATTTTTACTGCGTGTCTCCGTGGGAGTGGGGAGCACCAACATGGTAGATGATGGCTTCACTTTTTTGGGCCAATCGGCAATCCAGTGAATAAATAGAGATCAGTGCTTTTCTCTAGCATTATCACTCTTTCAAAACCAGTTAAGCTATGGTTAAGAATGAACAACAGCGCCTCTAGTGGACAAACTAACATCACTACACTGAAAAAAATTCCCTCTAAGCGGATGATATCAATAAATTGGACGTAAAAAACTTTAATCCTAACAATAAAATGACAGTTTAAAAAAACTTTTTTCTTACACACCATCGCCTTCACTTTAATTTCACACATCCTGATGCCTCTGGGTTACTATGGTAACTACCTACCATGCAGCAGTGCACCATATGTTTAGAGACAGACGTTATTTTAGTGGGTATGGGGTATAGGGGAGTGGAGGCCTAGTGGTTAGGGCATAGAGCTTGAGCTGAGGTTCTGAGTTCAAAACCCAATCCCACAGACTGCCACTGTGGACTCTGAACCCTGATTGCGCCCCAGGCCACACAATGGCAGTCCGCTGCTCCGCAAGGGGATGGGTTAAATGCAGAGGTACATTTCTTCAATGTGAGATCAAGTTCAATTATTGGTTTCCTCTCTCCTCACTACTGACCTGTTTTTTTGTTCTACCAGCCTGTGGTTTGTTGAATAGCTATAAGTAATGCAGCCTAGTGGAGAATGGGCAGGATAAATGTACTTTTAGAGGGGGAGATATGGATAGACCATAATGAAGTTGTTTTAATGTGTTTTATGTTTCCTATTGGCATTGATCTGCATGTAGTTGTTAGCAAAGAGCTGCTGATATTCATGTTTACTCAGAGATCAGTGAACCTGCACAGCCAGAGAGTGAGTTTGGACAGGCGTCTCTCTAAAGCATCAAACTGTAACCCATTCATTGCCATCTAATGAATCCTTTCTTCTCCTTCTCCTTGCAGTGCAACAACAACCTAGACGCTTGTTGTAAGTACTTGTCCCAGGTCAGTCCAGGCTACCTTTACAGCGACGGAGGCAATCTGAGCTTTTCCGACGACCCCAGCTTGGCTCGGCTCCGGAAGCACATGACCCAGCTGAACCTGGGCCTGCAGTCTCAGAATGTGCATGCGGCCCCGGTTCAGGACGGCCTGAGAATGAACGGCAGCAGGACTCTGTCCCACAGCATGAGTGACGGGCCCCTCCAGACAGGACAGGCCCCCAGCAGTGACTTTTTTCAGCACGAGTCCAAGTCAGCCCCGGTGCAGGTACCCCCCACTCTCAATGTTTTCAACGTGATGGAGCCCAGCCGTAAGCCGCAGCCTCCGCAGAACCTAGCGCTCTACACTCTAGGACCCAAGGGTCATGGCGGGGGTCCGCAGCAGACCCCGCGCTTCAACCCCATCACAGTGACGCTGGCCCCGAATCCCCAGACCGGCCGCAACACCCCCACTTCTTTGCACATACACAGCGGGCCCCAGTCGGGCCTGGGGAGCCCACAGGGCAACTCCATCTTCATCCGGCCGTATGTAAGCCAGTCCAGCTCGGGGCGGCAGAGCCAGCAGGCGGGGGGGAGGGCCCAGTACAGCCCCACCTCTCAGCCACAGCAGCAGATCTACCAGTTCTCCCATTCCTCCCCCCTCCCCAGCTCGCGCCCTGTCCCCCAGCACTCCTCCTCACATACCTCACGGACCTCTCACGTCTACATGCCCATCAGCTCCCCCACTAACCCCCAGGCGCCTGCCATCCCCTCCAGTGGAAGCATGGCGTCGTCGTCTAGCATCCCCTCCTGTCCCTCTTCGTCCTCCTCCTCTTCCTCAGTCATGCCCTCCTCCCAGTCGACCGTCAGCCAGTACAACATCCAGAACTTCTCCACCGCCCCCCGGAAGAATCAGATCGAGATCAAACTTGAATCTCCTCAAAGGAGCAATTCCAGCGCCGCTGTGAGGCGGCCGAGCAGCGGGCACTGGTCATCTTCCTCCTCCTCCTCCTGTCCTCCTTCATCTTCCTCTTCAACTGGAGCGGCTACTGTCACCAGCACCCCTCTGTCCATCGGAGGGCCGGGCTCCTGCCGCAACCAGCCAACTGTTTACATCTCTGCCAGCCCCCCCACTGCTGCTACCGCCCCCTCTGAGGAGGTCATGATGCCGCCGCCGAGCTCCCGCTCCCAGCCCAAGTTTTACATTTCTGCCAGCGACGAGGGCGGAGCCAGAAACCCTCCTACAGTCTACATCTCAGCTAACCCTCAGATACAGGGGCCCTCTGGCGCCAGGAACATCGGGGGGCAAGTGAGCATGGGCCCCGCCTACATTCACCACCACCCGCCTAAGAGTCGCCCCTCTGTGGGAGGCGGAGGCCCCGCCTCTTCGCCTCGTGTTGTAGTGACTCAACCCAACACCAAATATACCTTTAAAATCACTGTGTCTCCCAACAAACCCCCGGCTGTGTCCCCTGGAGTCGTGTCCCCGACCTTTGAGCCCAACAACCTCCTCAGCCTGCCGTCGGACCACCACTTCCCCGAGCCGGAGCCGCTGCATCTGTCCGACCCCGACCCGCTGTCGCCGCACAGAGAGCGGCCCAGCGAGCCCCGCAGGCTCAGTATGGGTTCTGATGACGCGGCGTACACACAGGGTGAGCAGCGCTTTCTATTTTCTCTTCTCTACAGGAAGTGATGTCCCATTTGTCGAATAAAAATAAGCCGAGACTTGTTTAGTCACCTTGTTAAATGGCAGAACTCCGTCTTAGAACGCAATACTTTTCTTTTAAGACTGACAATGATTTTTTTTTTACTTTCGGCTCCTTAAGATCGCCAATTAAATGTAAAATAATAGCAAATATTGGTAATAATATGTTGAAACTCAAAAAGAGATTTGATCCTTAAAAAACGGGTGCAATACAGTTTTTCCGAGTGGAGTTGCCATATGTTGATGTCATAAGAAGGGGCGGAGCCCTGAGCAGATCTGCTTCCTACAGCGGCCGATTCAAGGAAAAAAGCGCTGATATCTGTTAAAATATTATAAAATATATATAAAATATATCTCTAGTTCTTTTAACCAAACAATAAGCATTTTCATTATCATCATAGCTTTAAAATCTAGAGGAGTTCCACCATATCACTGTAGTTGAGCTGCTCACTGTTATTGGAGATAAATCCTTATTCAAAAGGTTTTATTCAGCGATAAAAGGCAATTTATGGTTCTACATCTGTCCTACAGTATCCTAGAATATTCTTTTGGATATTCATATAAATATCCGTTTTTTTTCAAACCAGAGGTAATACTCTTTCCTTCGCTGCTGCACCTCTTCTCCCCCTGAAGGTGCCGCTCCTTTCACGACGTCGACTTTGAGCAGGCATGCACTGTAAAAATGTAAATGTAGGTTAGACAGCTTACCAAGCAATTAAAATGGTTTACATTTAAAATTAGTAAAATAAACATCTGTTATTGTATTTGCTGTGCATAATATCTAATTATTTTATTTAACTGGCAGGTCAGCTCAGATTTACTTTCAAATACACTGATTTTGAGAAACTAAATTATCTTAGATTAATTTCCACATGATTTCTTTCTAAAGTGGGCATGGTGTTTACTGGACAGACGCAGCGGGAGTAAAAAAGGTGCTTCCTGGAGGGGGGTGCCCTACCTGGGACAACTGTAGTAAGGATTTTGTTGATTAAAAAGTATCATAACCGTTGAAAGCTAAAATAAAACATTGAATGCTATAGGCCAGAGGTCACTTATTAGCGGACCAGGGTCCGGATCCGGACCCACCTGCTCGCTAATCCGGACCCAACCTGATTTCAAACATTTATAAATTACCGCATATTTGCGTGTCTAATTTCACTTGCACTGCTTTTTCTGTTAATACGGTAAAGCCCTCCAGAGCGTCCGGCTCCAGGCTACACGTGATCCAAATGATCCAATGAGCTGCTGTCAGTCTGGGTTGCTGCTGCTGCTACTTTTAGACACAGCAGGCAAACCTGTGGCAAGCCGGGCGATGGGAAAGAAGGAGAAGAAGATGAGAAAAAGAGAGCAGAGAAAGTGTGGACTGCTGGAAGAACTGTGGTGAACTGGTAAAAGAAAAGTGAAATGGTGCTCAAAGGAGACCCTGCACATTTAGAGCAGGCATCCCCAAACTTGGTCCTCGGGAGCTGCTGTCCTGCAGGTTTTAGAGGTTTCCTTGCTCAAGAACAGCTGCTTTTAATTGAAAGCTGATTAACAGGCTTTTGCTCTACTGCAATCATTATAATCAGTTGTGCTTAAGCATTGAAACCTCTAAAACCTGCAGGACAGCGGCCCTTGAGGACCGAGTTTGGGGATGCCTGATTTAGAGGATGTTTGGCTCAACCTGCTGCTGTGAAGCAGGATTCTCCACCATGAACAGAATCAACAATAAATCTGGATCCAGGCTCAAAATGAGCTCCTTGATATGTGCTTTAGAATGGCTTAGTCTCCATTTAAACCCAGGTTTAAAGCCTTGCAGGGCAGCATAAAGCCCACTGCTCTCATTAAGACAGAAAATGGTCAGTTCAGGTGTTTTATTAAATATGTGAATCAGGAAATTGTCTATATACCAAACTAAATGATTGTTGTTCTCTACTACAAAACACACTCTAGATTTTAAAGATTTTGAAAGATTAGAATTTTATTCTCCGGACCTTCACTGTTTGATGATTTTCTTTATTCGGACCCCAGTGATTTTTGTTTGCTTACCCCTGATATAGGCTCTTTATCTATTCCACGTCTTTGTTCATGACAGATGAAGAGAACTTCCCAAACGACACCAGGAACAAGGGACATTGTTTCTCAGCTGCTTTGAACTGGTTTTATTAGTGATTAGCTCAGTGAATAAATATAAGCTCCTCCTCTCTCTGGAGTTTCTGTTCAGTAAGTATTCATACCGTTGATTGGTCAGCTACAACGCTGCCAGATGATCCATCCTTCATGCTCCATAGCACATAGATGTCAGACAATACAGCTCAGCAGCAGGCTCCTCCTGATGATCATAATTCGCCTTGCATGTCTTGAGCCTATATAAAACATTTCCATATGTACAGCTTAGAAGATCACTTCCTATGGAGTCTAACAGCCATGTTGGATTGGAAACTACCGTAAAACTCATTAAAGCGGTTTAAACTTTGATCTTTCTCTGGTTTTTAGGCAGAAAAGGTTTTCCTATTTTTATTCTTACTCGTTTTATTATCCCATAGAGGCTTTAGTAACCAATAAAGTATATACTGTATAATTTGAAAAGTTTCTTACAAAAACATGGACTTTAAAAGTATTTGTTGAGTGGGGCTGTGTATACTTGCTGTCAGCGCCGTGGCGGAGACTTTTCCACACGGAGGATAAAAGCAGAGGTGAGCTGCAGAGTAGGGACCGGTGTGATGACTACAGCGTGAGTCCTCCACAGTAAAGGCTCTGTTTGCCCCCATCAGCCCCTGACTACAGATCCTGTAGTGAGTCAAACATGTGCATGCAGAGCACTGCTCTTTCCTTTTTTGGACTTTCAACTGTATCATGTGTGAGTCACTGGCTTTGGCTCTGTGGCGACTGCTCCACTGAACACTTGATGTGCATTAGTTTTAGTTTTTTTTTTTTTTTAAACCCTGCTATTGATCGGCCGCCTTACGGCAGGCTGAGGTGTGTTTTAGAGCCACCTGATTCAGACACACCTGTCACCACATAACGGTTAATTTAACTCTGTTTTTACCACCAGTCGCCAAAGATCGTATCGCTCTTTGTTTGACAGCAGAATATCATTTTTTTTGTGTTGCGCAACGTTTCACCTCCTGTTGCGCGTGTAAAGACCTGTTAGAAATGTAGCTGCGCTGTTAGGCCGGTTCAGCTTGAAAAAAAGAAAACCTCGAAAGTTCTGATGGTCTTTTTTACTTTGAACAGATTTCTTTGTGTTTTTGGATAATCATTAACGTTAAAGGTATAGTTGGTAGAACAAGAAAAAGAGCCTTAAGGTAGTATTTTGGTAACACCCCAATCTTCAAATCCTAAATCACCATGGCAACAGGTCAAATCTAAACCTTGATTGGCCTATAAATACTCATAGAGCTTATCTTTGTGCTTCTTCTCTCCCTGCCAGGAAGAGTAAATCAAAAGATCCTCCCTGAAATGTTGCGTTCAGATTTAGCTGTTGTTGAGTAAACTGGCGCCGCTGCACCAGCAAAGAGCTGTCGTCCCTGCAGGCTGGAGCTCCACCCGTTGGCCCCTACCCCTTCAGATGCTAGCTTAGCTCCTGACATAAAACACCGACAGCATCAGATCAAATATCTCCACTTTGACGCTTTAGAAACTTGTCCTAAACTAGAGGCTTTGTGGAGCGTAACGACGTTAGCTGGCTCTTATCTGCTCCATGTAAACCCACCTCCAACCGTTAAAGGGGCCCAGTCACTCCCCCCCACACATTTGTAGTTTGCTTTAGTTCCATACAGAGGCTTTCAGATTAAATTGAAGAGCCCTTTTGCTTGTTGTATATCATTTCTGTGTTTTATGCCTCTTTTTTGGGTCCATTTGACATTAGACTTAAAGTTCAGTTTTGCCACATTTCATTTGCCCAGAAACAATTTTTACTTGCCCAGTATAATGTTTGATAAATATAGTTTCTAATATTAATTTCTGTATATATATCAATGAAACATGTTTGTTTTTTTAATGTTTTTTGTAGTTCAGTATTTTTTAAGTTTCCAGGTTCCTGGTGTGTATATGCATGCGTCAGATAATGAACTCAAGCCTACATTACAGTATTAACATGCTTTTCAATCTTTCCTGCACATTCTTTTCGAACTAAACTTTGCTTTAAACTGTTGTGTGTTTGGAAAAATATAAATTGTAATGTTAAAAATCTAACAGGTTAAAACAGGTTAAAAACTAAAGACAGAAGTCAATGTCACAAATGAAGAACTTTTATTTTAGAGTCACGGTATGTTTATACAAGATAATACTGTTAATATAATGTGACTTTTCTAGAGAATCATTAGACATAGTTATTTTATGCAGGGTTTCCAGTCTTACATAATTTCAGAATTCCCTGACTTTTAACTGACTCAGGATTAGTTTTCCCTGACAAAATAAATGCAGCAACAAGACAATAATAATAACAGGTCACCAATTTAACAAGTTTAGCTCTATAACATTTAAATGCACCTCTCCAACGTCTAAGAGAAAAACATTTAATGACCATTTTTTTTAATGTATGACCTGCATCACTGTACAGAAGACTGCCATATGATAGCCATATTTACACTGTGCGCATGGCATACAATTATGCCAATTTTCCTAATACCTGACTGATCATTTTTAATCTAGGGTTATCTGGGTGGAGGGTAAAATAGGTGGTGGGTGTGTTACTGTACATACATTTTTTTGCCTTGTTGTTGTTGTTCCCGGACAAAAATCACGCCATCTGGAGGAAAATCACGCGAATTGTGTACAAAACAACAAAAATTGCGCCGGCAATGCTTCTGGGTCATTTTTATCGAATGTCATGATTTTAAAGTAATTTTGAGTGATAAATAAATTTTTCTTGCGATCATTGCACTTGCCTGGCGGGCAAATGCAATTTTTTAAATAAAAACGACTTGCCCCGGGCGATTGGGCAATGTATATATATATATGAAAGTGGCTCTATTTATTTGCCTTATCTGACCAACCACCTCTGGATGTTTCCTGCCTCAGGCTGTTTTTTTTATATTAGATGTTGGTGGAAGTAAGGCTCTGGAATGGGGGAGTTTTCCTAGTTTACTTTGCAATACCACAAGACCAGAGGTATGATATTGCACATGGTCACAATGAGTAAGCAAGGATGTAACTTCCCCAGATGAGCACCAAAAGAAATGAAAAAAAATCTAAAATCTAGTGTGAGGAAGCAGGAGAAATGCTGAACACCAAGAGAAATGAAACATTTGTAGCCATCAGAGGACAGTGTGACTTTTTAAAGCCTCTGCAGAGCACAGATCTATAGGGGCTGCCAGCAGGTACAACGATGCATCTGCTAATCATGCCTGGCTCAAACATTTTGTTTTAGACTGAAAAGGACCAAGTAAACATTATTAGAGACCAACATTTCACGTATATATAACTATATTTTAACAGGAACATCTGACAATGTTTAGTGCATTACTGGGTCCTGTAGGAGGATCCCTGTTAGCATGGCCTCTAGAACTGGTTCCTAAAGCCTCACCCTTCCTCAGTGATCTCTGCAGGGCAGTGATGGAGCATATGAACAGATACAGAGAGAGAAAAAAGAATAGACGCTGGCATCATGTGGTTTTTACACCAAACATTACAAGTCAGCTTGACTGTGGTGGTGGAGGTTAGAGACAGGCTACTTCCTGGAACAATGTCACTTCTTCCTCTACACAAAGGTGGCCTAACGTGTTTCAGCTTCCATTGGTGACATTCTAATGTCTGTCTGAATGTTGAGCCAAACCTCCTCCTCCTAATAATGAGTTTCTCTTTCTCTCTGCCTTCAGCGTTGTTGGTTCACCAGAAGGCTCGAATGGAGAGACTTTGGCATGAGTTGGAAATGAAGAAGAAGAAGCTGGAGAAGCTAAAAGAGGAAGTCAATGAAATGGAGAATGACCTGACCAGGAGAAGGCTGGAGAGGTCCAACTCAGCCTCCCAGATTCCTTCTGTAAGAGGATTGTGTCCGGATTTCAAACCAGCATCCTCAGGTTTTCTAAATAAGGAAGAAAATGACAAGTCTTCTCTTCTGTTCTTCCTTCAGATTGATGAAATGAAGAATCTGCGATGCAAAAATAGGACTCTGCAGATTGACATTGACTGCCTCAGCAAAGAAATTGATCTCATCCAGACAAATGGTAGGAACCAGTTTCTTCTGTCACTCCTCTAATTCTCACTATTTAGTCTTTGATATTTTCCAGTCAAACATCCTTTTTTTTTTTTTTTGCGTCTCTGTTTTGTGAGGCGGTAAGTAATTAAGTAAATAAAGCAGGGAAGCAGCAGCCGGCTCACCTCCTCTTTGCACAGCGTGCTGTTAGCTACCAGTTCTTCCTGAATTGCTTCCTGTTGCTGCCGGGTAACGAGAGATTTACAGCCCCCACGACAGGACGGCGCTGCCACAGGCTACACAACGGTTAAGGAAGGATGTGCTGCCTCTCCTTCATAGATGTGTGATTGATAACGCACTTCATAAAGTATTTCTACATACGGGCAATGCTTAAGTTTAAATCTCAAGGAAGAATAAAAAGAAACCAGAATCCAGGAGCTTTTGTTTTTTTACCTTTAGCCAAGAAATCATGTGCATGATGGCAGCAATTGTTGATTTTCCGTTTCCACTGTCCTGATTTTTTTTAACCTTTTTATAAATGAAAATCTGTAAAACATTTAATTTAAATTCAATCTTTTTTAAATGTTATTGTCATCGAATTACATACATTTTTAACTGTCCAGATAATTTTAAAAACAAAATCTTTCCACATAAATGCTCTCTTCGTCTAACAGAGATTAAAAGTTCTATAAATCTACAACAGCTTCACATTCATCTCACTGACAAATGAAACGCTGAAATAAGACGAAGAATATCTGATGATATCTGACCACATTAAAATGTTCTTTACCTTTAAGTTAGCGTTTTTGTTCCCTTACAAATGGAATATGTTTTGTAAATGGAAATTTGAAAATATTCCAATCCAGAAATGAAACTTGGAGACGTCTTTATCCTGAAAAAGGATGAGACTGACTTTGCTGTATTCTCAGGAATTTGATTAAACATATTTCAATATATTTTTCATTTATTTCTATATTTCAGATTCAGTTTATATATATTTTTATTATTATTTTTTTTTTTAGTTCTCTTTTTTTCAGATGTGAGTTTTATGAATTGCAATCTTTCTGATTGCGTTTTCCAGATCACATAGGCCGTTTCTTAGTTCACAAGAAAGTGAGTTTGGACTCGTCAACTATGTTCTTGCCAAGAACAAAAGAAAGTGTGGGCTCGGGAAGAATGGGCGCACGCAGCATAAATATGGGTCAATTGGAACAGAAGCGTACTGATGACATCACCAGACCTATTGGGTCTGCTGGATGTAAGCAGCATTTCTATTGGCCGCTGGATGTAAGCAGCATTTCTATTGGCCGCTGGATGTA
>NW_015150870.1:492283-499408 GCF_000732505.1 Cyprinodon variegatus | reverse complement strand
CAGCATTTCTATTGGCCGCTGGATGTAAGCAGCATTTCTATTGGCCGCTGGATGTAAGCAGCATTTCTATTGGCCGCTGGATGTTAGCAGCATTTCTATTGGTCAATATATAGGAAGTGTTTGTTTTGGGCTTAAAGTGAAGAGAATTTGATCTGGAAAACAATTTGGAAAGAATACCATTCTTAAAGCTATTTAAAAGGGAGAAATAAATAAAACAATTACTTTTTAAAATATAAAATCTAAAAATCTTTTTATTTTTTCAAAATATTATGCTAAGAAAAAAACTAAGAAAATGGCAAAGTTCCTCAAACCTTTTTATGATTAAGAGGTTTTTAAACATGTCTTTTTCTGGATTGTGTTCTAAGTTTCCATTTAGAAACAGTTCTTTGCTTAAAACTATAATGGAACAAAGTTCACTTCATAACAGTGCTCTACCATAGAGAGACATATTTTAATTAAACCCAGCAGAATGTGGCATTTCTCTCCGCTTAGTTTGAACTTTGCACATTGCTGCAATTGGGGGAAAATAGACCTTCACTGATCAGGATTCTAGGAGCTGTTCATAGATCACAAAAATCACAGCATCAAATCCATAAATACTACATTGTATTATTAGGCATCAAAATTATAGGAAAGTATCATAAATTGACAACTGCTTTAGTGAAGAGCTTTTTCAAATCAAATTGGACAATATAGAAAATAATGTTGAGAATGGATGATGCTAGAATGTTTTATAAAGCCGCTTAAATTTAGCCGTAAACCAGGCATCCCGTAACTCGGCCCCCGAGGGTCACTGCCCTGTAGGTTTTAGAGGTTTCCCTGTTTCAGCACAGCTGATTCTGATGATCTCAGTTCAGCAAAAGCCTTTTAATCAGCTGTCAATGGAAACCAGGCTTCGGTTGTTCTGTGAGAATGCATCACATTAAAAGAGGTGATTTATCACATGGGGTCCCCAGATGAGGCTCATCCTGTGTCAATCGGGCTTTATTCTAGCAGCACCTTACAGGAGCAGTCCTAGGTCTGGGTTAATGTTTCTCTTTATTCATTGGACTTTCATTGAATTCCTCTTAAAACTGTTGTCTTTATTAATTTTGCAAGTAGCAGTCCCAGTAGACGCTGCATATTGTAAAAGGTCCTTGAGTAGAATTTAGATGCATACTGTTGAATATAAAGGAACTGATTGTGTCTCAGAAAGGAGTTTATGAAACAGTCCCCCCCTCCTCTGCTTTTGACCATTACTGCTCTCTGAGCCTCAGTGGCTGCTCTGGGAAACTGGCTCTATTCTGCCCTCTGCAGCCACCCCAGTGAACTGCATGTGATTTAAACCTCATCAGTCTGGAGATGCACATATTACCCTTCCACACAGGAAATTTAGCATCTTTTTATCATTATTTATCATTTATTATGATCAACATTGTTTGTTGCAGAACTGTTTCAATTCTATTCAATTAATTTCTATAGCGCCAATTCCCAACACATGTCATCTCAAGGCACTTTCCAAGTCAACCAGATCAGAACGTTAGAGATTGAACTGACAGATTCTGCAGAGTGGGAGAATAGAATGATGGAAAAAGGGGTCCCTATGTCCTCCAGAAGTCTAAGCCTATAGCAGCATAACTATAGATAACTATAGAGAACTAATGAAAGTTTTAAGCCTAGCCTTAAAAGCAGACAGGGTGTCTGCATCACGGACTAAAACTGGTAGTTGGTTCCACAGGAGAGGAGCCTGATGATATTTCATAGTATTTCTATCTGTTTGCAGGACCGCACTTAAACCCCAGTGTAATCCATAACTTCTATGACAACATTGGGTTCCTTGGTCCCGTCCCACCCAAACCCAAAGGTAACGTGTCTGTTGGTAAGAACTCGTCTTTACTCCATCACTGTTTACATGCGCAGTAGGAAGATAATTTAGTCCCTTTGCTGTTGTAAGCAAACATGTTTTGCAAATGGAAATAAAAAAATTCAGACATTAAACTTTGAAAAACCCAAGTTTATAGATAGGAAGGAAGAACTTTATTTGCACTAACACTACACTTCCCTGTCACACATGCCTGATCTCCCCGTTTTCTGTGTTTCCTCTCAGACCCAGGGAGTAAGATTGTGAAGCCCAGCTCGGAGCAGGAGGACGACGAGGGCACCCAGTGGAACTGCACAGCCTGCACCTTCCTCAACCACCCCGCCCTCAACCGCTGTGAACAGTGCGAGTTCCCGCGGAACTTCTGAGCCAACGGGCGCGTCGCCCTTCCTCTGCACACCTGATGTCTCCCAGAGCAGAGCAGACTTTTTGTTTTCCTTCGCTTTTTCGGAGAGGAAAGCGATAAGAGAAAGCGGACGGCACACGGCCTACTTTTCTCGGTTCTTCCTCTAAGTTTGTAGTAACGCTGTCCGGCGAAGGCCCGACCGCTCAGTGGGATCGTAGCTCACCTTGGAGGCTGGGACGGTTCCCCTGCTCTGCTCGCTGGGGGACACTTCACTCCGGATACTCCGCTGCTTCCACTCACAGTATTACGAGCGTGGCCCTGCAGTGGCAGCGCACGTGTGCCCGCATGCACAAACAATCCCCGTGCCGGTGTGCCTTTACCCCCTGATTGCATATTTGAGAGTTTGGGTTTTTTTCAGTTCCTCTGTGATGGCCTGACCTGGCTAAGGGACGTGTGCTCAGTCACTGAAGGAAACACAAGAAGAAAAAAGGGACTGTCTCACCAGCGCCCCCTCTCTGTCCTCTTTGTCACGACTCGGTGAAAACATGGAAAAACAAGTTGCATGCTTTGTGTACAGTACGTCAAGCAGAAGCTCTCCTCGAGCTCTTTGCTGTACAGAATTTTAGACTGTTGCTTTTAAACCTTTTCTCCTCACACTATGAATCGCTCGTTTCCTGTAAGTATAGCTCTATAGACTTTTTATCAGCTACTTTTGTCTCTGTTTCCTCAAACAGACAAGCACCGTTTTTTTTTAAAGCTTTTTACTTGATACCTGTGAGAAGCCGAAGCTTTGCAGAAGGAGACGAGCAGAGCTGGTAAAACGCTCACAGTAATCATGAAGCTACACGTGTCGGTCCGTTCAGACGCTTGTCTATTTGCCGGGTGTACGATCTGTTAATGTAAAGGCGGTGGAGAAGTTTTTGTTGTTTTTTGTTTTGTTCTTCAGGACATATTAGAGACTTTCTGGGGTTTTTTGGGGGTGGAGATGCTGGGTTAAAGAAAAAAAAAAAAAGACAAACTGCCATCCTATCTGACAACTGGAATGTAGGATTGATGTTTGGGGACAACTACACCTCAGTGCGAAGAGACTCATTTTGTAACCCGCTATGATAGGTTTCAGCGCTCGTGGGAGAAGAGGTTCTTCCCATGCAGCCATGAGTGGAGCTTCCAGAGTTTAAAATGACCTGGTGTTGGATTAAAATGTCTTTCCTCTGTTTGAATGATTCTTCTGTGACCCTTGTGCCTTATACAGCTCTGACACAGAGAAGCCCCGCCCTCGTAATGTAAGCACACCATTGTCCACTCTGTATTGCCTTATTTTTATTGGCTCATTTTATCCTCTTAACCTTTTTATCAGAGAGGAAGCTTCTAAAGTTTACTCACCATGATTAAGATATCGTAACCTTGAGATAGTTTTGAGTTTTTTCCTCATTTTGTTCACTGGTGCCTTTCAATTTATATTGACAATCAGTTAAATTTCCAGTGCCATTTCTATTTTTTTTTTTAAACCAAATTCTTAGTATTATGTAATCCCATTTAGAAGTAGAAGAAAAATTATCGTCTCTTTAGCACTTACATCTTTGTTCTTCCTTTTCCAACCCAAAGAATCCAGTTTTCAGCTTTTTCTTGCACCTTGGTGTGAAGAGGCAGTTCATTCATGATTTATTAAACAGAGGAAAAAGTCATTTGGATATCTAAAGTATTTTTTTTTTTTTTTTTTGGATTTTAGCTGGGAAAACTGTCTTTGTAACAGATAAGTTATTTGTAAAAATAAAAAAAATGTTCTGAATATTGTTGTGCCTTCAGAATACTCTCTCTCTCCACTAGGTGGCGGTATAGCACTCTGTCTGGACTTACTGATTTCTTGGTTTACTTCCTGGTTGTTTTTACACCAGCATTAACAGGTGGAACTCGGGGAATTGGAATATAGCTAGAGATTAGCTGTTAAACTGATTTTAGTTTTTCAATTTTCTAAAAAAAAAAAAAAAACTAGGAAGAATTAGATCAGAATTAGATTAGAATACAAATAATAACAGATTTTATTCCAGAAATGTTGTTCTGGCAGTCACAATCATGAAGATGTTCATGAATAAAGATCGAAGCATTTTAATAGAAAGTTTAGTGGAAGGAAGATGTAGCGTCAGGGATAACTATACCTCTAGAGCAGGCATCCCCAACCTCGGTCCTCGAGGCCCGCTGTCCTGCAGGTTTTAGAGGTTTCCCTGCTTTAGCACAGCTGATTGCAGTAGACCAAAAGGCTGTTAATCAGCTGTCAATTAAAATCAGCTGTGCTGGAGCAAGGAAACTTCTAAAACCTGCAGGGCAGGGGGCCTCGAGGACCGAGGTTGGGGATGCCTGCTCTAGAGGATTGTAAAGCAAAGCCATACAGCTGGGATCTGATTCACCACCAGAAATAGACCACAGCTGCTAGATCTTAGAGAAATCAGGAGAGTATTAACTAGGCAGAGGAGAGGCGGACCATTCCCAGGTGGTTCACCTCATCTCTTCAGATTAATCTGAATTTTGTATTTCAGTAATAAATCAAGTCCAGAGGTTAAGATCATCTTTCTGCCATTAAGATTTTTATCTATTGATACTTCTCGCTGCTGAAAAGCTTGGCTCTCTTCCTCACTACCAAAGGTTATAATAGCTGCTTTAATGCCCCAAGTTTACAAGGGTGTGGCCTTCATGCCACAAAAAGGAGTCCAGGCAGTTTCAGTATTGGACTCTAGTAATATTACATTTTTTAAGAAGCCAGAGTACCGTGAGAGAACCCATGTCTGCTCCGGGAGAACATGCAAACTCCATGCAGCAATACTGTACCACCCACTTGGAATCGAACCTGGAACCTTCTTGTTGCAAGGCAACAGTACAAAGAGACCCAATTAAAAGTTTGTCTGGCTTCTAATTATGTATTAAAATAGTACTTTTACTTTCCCCGTTATTGTGAACTATTGAAGTATTCTTTCTATCAGTAACTTTCACTTTAATTAAACAAATTTTCTGTTAAGATGTTTTTTTATACACCTCAGCTTCTGGCCCACATAATGGTACCAGAGTTAAGTTATGACCCAAACTATTAGTTTAGTTTAAAAACATTTCTACCAAATCCATTAACCACAAGTTTAATAATATTGCCAACTGCATCAACAACCAAAATAGGCATTTTTAAATGATGCTTTCACCTCTTCAACATAAATGTTAGCGGTTTGGTTTAATTTCTGTAGTGGAAATTTAAGACCCGTGATGGGCAATCAAGGACCCTGAGTGGGGTCACGACCCCGACCAATGCAATGGATTCTAGAGTGTCCTCTGGAGAGATGAATACCAGGGATGTATTTGGCAGGAGAAAAGTAACTGTATTACTCGAAATAAAAGTTTGGTGGGGGAGGGGTTGTTTTTCAGGAGTTCGACGTGGTGAAAGGATCACTGAATAGGAGGTTATCCTCCCAAATCCTTGGGAAGGAGGTTGAAAATGGATCCCTAATTTCTTTCAACATGAAAGTTCCATCCAGACATGGATGGACCTCCTTTTACAGAGCACCTTTGAAATGAATTAGAGCAGAGACATCAGTCATATACAGTAGTAGCCATTCAAAATCCCCCCACTTTCCTTGGTTGGTAGTACCCTACAATTCCTTTTAGTACATCAATATTTGTACTAAATGATTTGTGGACATTAAGATCTAAAGAGAAGCTCCATCTCCTGGTCAGACCCTGTAATTCAGTGAAAGGATGGAGTCAGAGTAAAGAAATATGCAAATTGAGGTCACTCCAATGGCTGGAAGTTGGAGGGTGTTTCGCTGGGAGTTGTAGGGAAGTGGGCTGCCATTCGACTGCCGTTTGACTGGGAAGGACCATTTTGAATGGCTGCTACTGTATGGACCACTAGATAAATGGTTCTAATTTCTAATGTATAAGCTGCTAAACCTCATGAACAGACTTCTAAGAATAGGTAAAGGTGCATTGTTATCTCTACAAAAAAGACCAAAAACTTGAGTCATGATAAAGTAAGTTTATATACATTGAGCCTAAATAGAAATCCAGCACTGGGCCAAATGAGCAGATATAAACAGTCATGGTTCCATTTGCTGTAAGCAGTACTGCTAAGCTATTAGAAAGCCAGATGGCCACTACTAAATAGAGCCAACTGTCCTGCATCGCCTTGCAGCAAAGCGACAGTCAGAGAACAACTGATTCTTCTCCAGAGCTTCTTATGAGAACATCAAGGAAAAAGAAAATTCCAGCTCGTAACAAATGCAAAATATTTATATTTATAACTGAACTTATTGATCTCACATTGGAGAAATTTACCTCCACATTTAACCCATGCCCTTGGGGAACAGTGGGCTATCATTCTGCAGCGCCCGGGGAACCGTGTGGGGTTAAGGGTCTTGCTCAGGGACCCAGAGTGGCAGTTTGTAGGAGTCAAGATTCTAATCACTAGCTTTGTATCTCTGCTTCTTTTTGAATCTTTGTTTCTGTCTCCGACTCCAGTCGGCCTCGGCAGATGGCCACTCACACTTACACTTGGATGATCTGGTGAACTGTAAAGTGCCTTGAGATGACATGTGTTGTTAACTGGTGCTATAGAAATAAACTGAATTGAATTGAGCCTGGTTCTGCTGGAGGTTTCTTCCTTTTAAAAGGAAGTTTTTCCTCTCCACTGTCGCTACAAGCATGCTTAGTGTGAGGGATATCTGAGTCAATGAGTCGATGCAATCAGCTGGTTTTCCTTAGATAGAAAATTTTGAATCAATCTGACTGGATGATCTGGTGAACTGGAAAGTGTCTTGAGATGACATGTTGTGAATTGGTGCTATAGAAATAAAGTCTCAGCATTAATAACAGGGTTTCCGCGGGTCATTAAAAATCATTAAAAGTCATTAGATTATAATTTTTTGTTTATTAAGGCCTTAAT
>NW_015150870.1:484341-491436 GCF_000732505.1 Cyprinodon variegatus | reverse complement strand
CTGTTGGCCTGACCGGGTCCGGGAAGAGGTGTGTGGGGTGAGCAGCTCAGTGAGATACGTGAGATATTGATCTCACACTGGAGAAATGTACCTCTGCATTCAGCCCATCCCCTTGGGGAGCAGTGGGCTGCCATAGTGTGGCGCTCTGGGTCTTTGCTCAGGGACCCAAAGGGTAGACTGACTGTGGGGATCAAACCAGGTACTTGCAACCTTCTCAGATCACTGCTCTAACCTACCAGGCCAACACTCCCCCCTGCACATGCTTGGAAAAAAATCAAAGCATAAAACATAAAAATAAAAACTATATAACTCCAGCAGAATGTGGTCATATTTCATAAAAAAAACCTTTGTGTACAACCCTGGTGAGCGAAGCAAAGGGTGGATCAACATCACACTGAATCCTACCAATGAGCGAATACTTTGGTAGCATACTGAGACCTTTTACTTTATGTCATAATGTTTGAGTTTTCAGGAGTTTATTGGACCTTTAACGCCTCTGAGTCGCGTTCAAGGCCAGCAGGATGTCCAAACCCCTCATAAACGGATCATCACGAAACACAAAGTGTTTGAGAAACTTTTATTTCAAAGGTGCAACAAAAACACAAGGCTTCACAGTTCATATGAACGAAGGGACATTTTGCTTCATTTTTTTTCTTTTTTTTCTCCTTTTTTTTTAAAAAGAACAAAATATAGTGTTTCCTCATTTTGAGGCAACATGAGAAAACAACACATGTTGCTTTGATAAACCTTTTTCGATGCTACAATAAGTAGCTGGAAAGGAGCTGAGTGCATTGCACTTCTGTAATAGGATAAAGGAATAGCTGACATTTTTATCAGACCAACTTCCTTTTTAATGCTTAGAATAATGCCTGCATGGAAGAAGAGACATTTTACAACATGATGAGGAAATCTCTCTTTTTCTCTGAGGAAATGTTAACTTTGGATTCACTATTTCGGGGATGAGAACTCCGGTGTCGGCTCAGATTGATTGTCCCTCAGAGGTTAGCAGTCTATTGGATGTTGCTGGCTCTGTAGTTCTGGATGAGGCTAATCAGCTCCAGTGTGTCTGAGACGTGTGGGTGGGCGTTCAGGACCTTCTCCACCGTGCTCTGGGGGAAGAGCGTGCTCAGCCGGCTCCTCAGGTCACTCCGCTGATCGCTGGGAAGACTTCTGGGCTGCACCCAGGGGTCCTGGGGCAGGCTGTTGCTGGGTCTATGAGAGGGGAGGCCGTTGTGTGGAGGCAGAGCAGGGCAGGAGCTCCACACCGGCTGGTGGTGGTGGTGGTTGGCGGGCATCCTGATCTTCTGATGGCCACACCTGCACTGGCTGCACATGTGGCACTCACAGCTGCTCTGGGGAGGGTAGTAAGTTTGTCCGTTTGGTGAAAGCCTCAGGCTGTTCCCGCCGTACGAGCCGGACATTTGGAAGCTGCCTCTGCCGCTGCTGTAGTTGGTTGGAGAGTAATCCAAACTGTAGGGGGGGTCGAGGATGCTGAGGCGGGACATGGAGCTCCCCATGGAGCTGAAGGCCTCGTCTGCATCCGCGCTGTGGTACGGGTAAAACAGGGGACTCTTGTTTAGCTGGCTCCTCAGGTTGCTGCTGTCACAGAGGGAGGGGTCGCTGTGGGTCAGGTCGTCTCTGCTTCCAGAGGGGGGTGTGGGTGGGGTGTATCTGTGCTCAGGCTGATGTGCAAGAGCCCTCAGCTCGTCAGCGACGGCCAGCTGGGACTGGTTCACCCTCTCCGGATGGTAGAACTTGCACTTTATTCCATAGGTGCATTTCTTTCCTAAAAGAAAAAAGAGGCAAATCTGTTCAATCTAAAGTTTCTATATTCATTGTTGTTTTCTAAGACTTCTTTTATTAAAATGCTTTCTGTATTTTACAATAGTATCATGTTCACTGAAGGAGTTTATGTAGGATTAACTGACATCTTCAGAAGTGCAAACATGTTTTTTAAGCACAGCTATTCAAGATTTATTTTTTTATTTATTTTTTTAGCTCAGAACTTCAATTCACAAATTTCAACTTTCTTTTGATTTTAAACCTCATATTTCAAACCTTTTAAAATGAAAAGGGAAGAAAGTATTGAGCCTTTCCAAGGACCGGCCAAGGACTGGCCAAGGACCGGCCAAGGGCCAGCCAAGGACCGGCCAAGGGCCAGCCAAAGACCGGCCAAGGGCCAGCCAAGGACCGGCCAAGGGCCAGCTAACAACCGGCCAAGGGCCAGCTAAGGACTGGCCAAGGACCGGCCAAGGGCCAGCTAAGGGCCTGCTAAGGACCAGCCAAGGGCCAGCCAAGGACCGGCCAAGGGCCAGCCAAGGACCGGCCAAGGGCCAGCCAAGGACCGGCCAAGGGCCGGCCAAGGGCCAGCCAAGGACCTGCTAAGGACCAGCCAAGGGCCAGCCAAGGACCGGCCAAGGGCCAGCCAAGGACCGGCCAAGGGCCAGCTAAGGGCCTGCTAAGGACCAGCCAAGGGCCAGCCAAGGACCGGCCAAGGGCCAGCCAAGGGCCAGCTAAGGGCCTGCTAAGGACCGGCCAAGGACCAGCCAAGGACCAGCCAAGGACCAGCCAAGGACCAGCCAAGGGCCAGCTAAGGGCCTGCTAAGGACCAGCAAAGGACCGGCCAAGGACCAGCCAAGGACCCATCAAGGAAAGTGGGGAAATTTTGAATGGCTACTGGTGCACGTTGTATGAATGCAGTTCACACAGGAAATCACATACAAGTCGCATTTATTTGGAAACGTGATCCGCAACGCAAAAAAAAAAAATCAGATTTCACCAAAAAATCAGAATTGTGCATTATGGCCTGCAGTGTGAAGCTCAGCCTTAGAGACAGCTGCTGCTTCAACTGGATGTTTGACTTTTTGTCCTTTGTCCTCCTAAAGGTTAATGATTAAACCTGAGAGGAAGTATGTGGGGGTGTTTGGTGCGCACCCATCCCTGGGGAGTGAACATTTCTGCTCATCAAATGTTCCATCCAACATAGTTGAAACTGAGATTGCTCTTTTCTATTTTTTTCTCCATCTTAGATGTGTTTCACGTGTCTGATTGTTTCAGTTTCAGTCCTCCATGCGGCAGAATGTTTAAGCCAACTAACCGTAGGGACAATGCTGCTGCTTGTTGTCTGGGGTCCACGGCTTTTTCCTCAGAAAGTCATCGATGGTGGGGCCGTTTCTCCCCAGCGGATCATCTGGGGGCATGAACCTGCACAGCAGCACAGAGATACGGTCAGATCTGTAGCCGCTGGGGGAGAAGAACCCAGAACCAAACTCCTGTGGTGCTTACTTGTCATTGGCAAAGGTGTACATCAGGAGCCTCTCCTCAATGAACTTCTTCCACTGGGGATTCTCTGTCTGCAGGTCGCGGTAGTTATCGTTGGACACGATGATCCCGTCCAACTCCACCGCCAGCTTGATGATGTAGCGGTCGTCGTAACACACCACCCTCTTGCCGTTGACGAAGCGGGACGGCGTGTACACCAGGATCTTCCTTCTTTCCAATTCATGGAGAATCTGTTGATCTAAGAAACACAAGACGACACTGTTTAGTTCACATTTCAGAAGCCAAACTACGGCAGATTTGTGAGACGACCAAGTTAGCTGATGGTTTTCTGAGAAGGCATGTTGCTCTTGGATCGGGCAAATGTTTAGCCAGCAAACAAGCCCTCTACGCCAATTATTCTGAGACATGTTCACTGTTATTATTGTGGCAATCCAAACACGTACTAGATAAACTTTAAAGATCATCCATTGGTTTCTTAGATTTGTTCTGACATGCAGCAAAGGATGACAAATACATAACAGGAACCCTACTAACCTTAAAAAAAAACATTAACAAAAAGCTAATTATTCCCGGAGGTTCTTGTGCAAACGTTGTACTGGGAAAAACTGATGGATCTGAGTCATTACCCACAGCATCAAATGTCCGATTTAGTGACCTAAACAGGCTCATTCACTTAAACAATCCTGTTGTTTTGACAGCGACCTTCAGAGCAGGAAATATTGAAGGTGTGGAGTTACCTTCTGCACTGCTTCTTTGCTAAACTGCTGAAAGCTACTTTCCTGGAATAGGATCTGTTTTTGTAAACCTGATTTTAATTTTTCATGTGCACACTTCCTCGTTCTTCATGGAGTTCGAATTCAGCTTGAACCAAACGAGTTCAGTGGAAGTGGCAGAGGACGCCGTGGTTCCTGCAGCCGCCGTGCAGGAACAATGGAACGTAAGGATTGAAGGATGGGGAATTTACCTGCTTTATCAGTTCTACACCTGAGCGGCCTCTAACATGCCTTGACAGCTCAAAAGATTTTTACAGCTTGTTATAGCACTGGTGAAGCTGGCACTGCTTCAAAGCGTTGCGTAAACAATATGACCTCTTTTCTGCTGTCGTATGATTCGAATGAACCTGCTTTGTTTCATCACTTTTCTGGTAAACTGCATTGTTTCCTCTAATGGACGTACTCACAATGAAAATAAGGCTTGTTTTTTTTTATTTCCACAGGAGAAAATTGAACAAAAAAAGTTGTTTTTCTGATTTCACACGTTTTAAGTTTCAGGTCATGAGCGTCAGAGTTTCATGTCGGTCTCTTGAGGCCTTTTGCTCTGCTCACTGCAAGAACTTCAAACAGCTTGGAGAGGCATGGGGTGCAGCGAGTAACTCCACTCAATTCCCATCAGAATGTGGGGGGGTACGGTGAGCAATCAACTCCGAAACTTTCAGAAAATCACTTATGCATCATCTAAGCCGGTAGATTTTGGTGAATTTATGCTGCATTTACTTTTGTTATTTATTTAGGCTCTACAGGTGGGGATTAAAACGTCTCTAGATTGGGATTATATCCCAGGATAACTGCATTGGGAACTGAGGCCTTCAAAAAGGGTTGAACGTGGATTCAACTTTCTTTTAAAGCTAATGTTACGTTCAACTTCAAAATTAATCTTTGTATCATTTTATTTTATTTTTATTTGCTTATGGAGTGAAATTTGTTCCATTATTGTTAAATCAACAAATGTGTTTTGATTATTAAAAAAGATAAAAAACAGATTTGAATTAAACTTTGAAAAACTTCTTAATCAAAACAGCAAAATCTAAAAAACAAAAAAAAAACAAAGTTACTCTTAGATTACTTTTCTCCTAGTTTCTGGATTCCATATTTTTGCAATTTCCATTAACAAAACTTGCCTTTGCTTCCAACAATAATGGAAGAAAATTAACTCCATAGTAGCCTGGCTATCCAGACTGATACGTCGTGTTTAAGTAGAGCTGGATGGATGGATGGATGGATGGATGGATGGATGGATGGATGGATGGTTTCTAAATCTTTATTGTTTCCACTTATCTGGTATCTGGGCTCACAGACCTGACTCTAAGGGATGGATGCTGTGCAGCTTTGAGCAAGTTTTGGGTTTGAAATGTCTTCCCATATGTCATGCCACACTGCTTTAATACAATACATCAGACCTGTTTATTATTCTCTCCTCTATTGTCTCATCAACTGTAAAATCAACACACTGAGATCTTGAATTGCTTAACTGGCAGTAGAGACTCGCCCACAACATGAAGCGACGGCTTCCAGTCTGGAACAAGTGTCTGGAGATCAGACATCTGAATCTTCAAGGCATTCTTGACAGAAGAGTCTAGAACTCTGTGAGTAAACCACCAATAAAAATGCTCCAGACTGAAAGTTCTCCAAGTGTGGGGAAAACTGTAGCACTGAGAGACACATGGATCGGTTGGAAAAAAGCATCCCAGCCCTGCGTGACTGAGCTCAGACGGGTGCATGCAAACTGAAAGGTCACTCAGCTTGATCCGCACACAGCCTCCGGGCTTTACTGACCCTCTGGACCTCGTTTAGAAGCTCACTGTGGAGGGAGGCCATGAAATATGATAAAACAAAAAGCTTTCCAAGCTAACAAAGTCTTCCTTAGTTACAAGGAAAGCACATCTGTGTGAAGATGATAACAGAAGCTAAAAGGACAACTGGGTCTGGATTCAACAGGTTGACAGGAGATAATGTTGACATTTTGGTTACCAGGCAACCAGTACATTTAAAACCTAATCTAAAAAAGAGAAGTTAAGGGCGTTTATTTAAAGTTTCTGGCCGAATGTTGTACTCATACAGTGTGGTTCCTCCTCTCCTGCACAGCCAGCATGTGAAAGGCCTCCACAGCTCCTGCAGGGATTTGCTAAACGTGACATTTCCCCTGACAGCAGGACGGAGCCACTCCACCTCACCTGTGATGGGCGCTTCAGGCCGAGGCTGCTCCTTCCTCCACAGGGGTACGAACACGGTGATGTCACGCAGCCCTTTGTCCCAGAACCAGTTCACTGCCAGCTGGAGGCCTTGGCACGAAAACACCTTCTTGTCACCATGGCTACGGAGACAAAAGTCAGTGTCAACAAAAAAAAAAATCTACTTCTGCTTTTGCATTTCCTTATGCGTTAATCTCTCTCTCTCACACACACCCCTAGACACACACACACCCATACTCGTTCTGCTATATGTAGTGAGGACAATGTGTTGACTCCCATTGATTTACAGTCATTTTCAACTCTTTCTATGCCCTAACCCTAAAAATAACCCTAAACCTAACCATTACCTATGCATACCTCACCCTAACCCAATGACACCTTAGCCCTAAACCTAACCGTGGGCAAAATAGCACGTGAGGACCGGCAAAATGTTCTCACTATGGTCCTTAACTTGATGGTGAAATTGGAAAAATGGTCCTCACTCTGAGGGCTAGACAGGCACACACACACACACACACCCGCTCTCCTGCTGTCAGGAAACCGATGGTGTTGTAAGACATGTGCTTCAGAGTTCTTCAGGTTTCTGGCTGAGCACAGAGTTGGGTCATATGATGGAGAACTGAAACTTTTCATGTGCCCTGTCTCTATAAGGCGCTCGGCCGTGGGAACTAAAACGGTTTGCTGGCTGGACTGAGGTGCTTTTTAGAACTGAGGCATGCCTGTCATTTAAGGCTTTACTTCCTTGTACTGATGTAACACCAAATAAAAAAAAACGTTTGGCAGCAATCGCTGTTGTGTCAGATATCAACTCATAACTGCATGGCACTTGAACTGTCTCTAAAAAA
>NW_015150870.1:476820-484054 GCF_000732505.1 Cyprinodon variegatus | reverse complement strand
TTTACTAATTTCTATATATTTCCTGCAGTGTAAAGTGAGTTTGACTAAATCCATTCATTTCAATACAGGACAGTCCTTTACTGCTCAACCTGTATTAGCAGGAATGAGCTTCTGGGTGGCTAAACGCCATCATTTCACCTACAGACGTGTGTTCACGTGTGACTGTGGGAGTTTCCCCTTTTTTTTTTCCATGAGCAGGAAGCAGTGAGCTTCTTTGCATACAACAGGTATAAAGATGACACACGAGACGAGCTACCTGTGATCCACCCAGATATAACCTGCTTCATTTACCTGATGGTCTTTTTCTCTAAACCACTGTGGCTTCTGTATGAGGAAGATAACTGTCGATATGCAGAGGTGTCAATGTGAGGGTAAATGTAAGGTGTATAAAGTAAGAAACGTTTTGCGTTCCTTGTTGTCAACATATACATGGACAGCGAAACCAAGTCAAGTTGATTGTTTTTTAACTTTTTTGGTACGCACTATATACCATAATGTTAACATGAAAGGAAAACATAAAACTCAAAAAGATCAGATTTATTTTTAAATCCAAAGCTGAAAAATTTAGCTCCCGGAAGTAGAGCAGGATTCCATTTCAGAGTGATGAAACAGAAAGGATTTTAAGGCATTCATATTCTCCGGAAATACATTATTAACCTTTAACACATTATATTTTAGAACTCTTACTATTTTTGGGGAGGGAAAACGCCATTTAGGTCTTTTTTTACAACGTAAAATTGAGAAATCTCTATCGTTCTGCTCTCTCTGCTTTTTCTCATAGTAGCTTCATCTGGTCTGTTCCTGTTTGGCTGTGACTCCATCCTGGAGAGAAATATCAGCTGTGCTGCTGCCATCAACACCTTTGTTTATAGATGTGAGAGATTTGTCTGTTTTCCAGTGTAGTCCTGTTTCTCTGACTGTGACTGCCTGGATGTGCTCTCTTCATCCTCTGACATGGGAGCTGGCAGTTGATTTTTCTATCTCTGCTTCTGTCTCCTTGAACCCCAGTCAGCCTCAGCAGATGGCCGCTCACACTGAGCCTGGTTCTGCTGGAGGTTTCTTCCTGTTAAAAGGGAGTTTTTCCTCTCCACTGTCGCTACAAGCATGCTTAGTGTGAGGGATTGCTGAAGACTCAATGAGTCGATGCAATCAACTGGTTTTCTTTAGAAAAAAAAAACTTTGAATCAATTTGAAAGAGCCTTGAGGTGACATGTGTTGTGAACTGGCGCTGAATAAATAAACTGAACTGAACTGAATTGACCTACATTGGTTTGATTCCATCAGGATTTTGTTGGGTTTGTTTTTAATCTATGATTTAGACCAAAAAGATGAGCTACAGCTCTAATCATGATCCAAACAAAGAGATTCTCTCCCTTTTGGCTTTGAAAGGATCAAGATGGTGGCAGCCAAATGTCGCGTCTCTGACATCCTGGTTAGGTTACTCTGCCAGGAGTCATACTTTTCTTCTTCAATGTATTACAGGTTTTATTTTAAGTTGCTTGCTATTTGGAATGGAGGCTCACTCCACCTTCAGCAGATGACCTACATGTTTCTTTCGTTTTGTTTTTTTCAAACCATTTCCTATAAACTTGCTTTCTGTTTGGGAAATATTAGTTTCACTAATCGCTTTGCGTTATGAGCCGCTTTTCCTCATCGGTTCCTAGCAGGAAACGTTCCACAATCTCAGCTGAGTTCCAGTTATTAAGACAGCAGTGTGTGACTGCAAGTCGACCCTAAAAGTTTGTTTGTTTACCCTTTTCTGTAATGCTCAGGGTAAATCTGTCCGTGCTGCACATGTAGGTAGTGCTGATTGTGCATTTGAAACCAGTTGCACAATCACTTCTGCAGCTTTGTGGGCGATCGTGACAAAAGTGTGAGAAATTACTACTGAGACGTGTTCGGTGGGAAGGAGACTGAAGACAGGAGTCTGATACGACACAGAGCACCTGCATCGGTGGAACTGGAAGATGTGACGTTTATATTTCAGGGCTGAGCCAAAAACCCTGTTTCAGTTTCTCATAAGTTACCAGATTTAAAAGAAACTCTTTACCCGTTATGGTCGTTATTTGTAACCTACTCACGAACCTCACTTCTGTCAGGTTAATGTATGAAAACTCTGTCTAACAATCCTTCAGGAGCATTAACAACCTTTTTTAACCTGGGAAAAAAGTCCCGGAGTAATTAATGCAGTTCTCTTCCTCATTGGACTCACTCCATGTCCTTACAGGAACATCCCTCCTTTATTTTCGATTATTTCCTCACTATTATCTGAGCATAGTTTAGTTCTGAGCTTCCTTCTTCGTCAATCTAGGTCATGAAGATCTATCGGCCTGTAATCAGACTATCGAGCCATTCTTCTCATGTTTCACATTCTGTGATGGTTCTAGCAGGAATGGATAAGCGCTTCCTACTTGACCCCATACCGACTTTACAAGCATTATGTCTGCGAGGAAAAAAAAACTCCAGACATTTTTTTTTTTTGGTTTTCAAAAAAAGTCTGTTGTTTTTATACGCTGGAATGTTGCATTGTTTTGCCGCCCCCTAACACCATGTCGCCCTGGGCGCTGAGCCTGGTCATGGAACATCATTTTTTCAGCACTCACATGATGCAGAAAGCCCAACAATAAGACAGAAATTAGGATTACTGCCAGTTTTCAGTCTCCATGTGGAGATTAAATGCACAAGAAGAGATTATTAATATTTTTTTTATTCTCAGAATAATGGAAAATAAACTCCATTAACTGGAACAAACATGTCAGATCAAAAGTGAGTGTGAAACCGAGACATTTCATGCTGCTTCTGATGTACAGAGAAAAGCAACACATCATCTGCAAAGAGGAAGTGTTCTCTGATCACATGCCTGCACCAAAAGCAAAGATGGTTGCAATAAAACGACTCCAACGTGGTTATCAAACTACGGCTGCTTAATCCTGATGTTGGATAAGGTCTGCCGAAGTGAGGAGACACACAAACCGCTGCTGGGCGAACGCATCATGATGCAGGAAATCGTTTTTCCAGGAAGTAAATGGGGGGAAAAAAAAGATTTTATTGTGATGTTAAAAACAAAAAAAAGCTGTTTTGTTTGGCTTGATGATTAGATACACCTGTAGGGAATGATTCTGCTTCCTGTTCCCTTATCGCTTTAAACCAATAAAGAGCATATTAAGTGGACTGTCTGAACATGATCAGCCTCTGAGCTCCTGCATTATTCATCATCTCTAAAGTAGAAGTCAAACAGAAACATGATGCAAGCAAAGTCTGAGTTTTAAAAACTACAGCTGCGGCTATTTCTTCTCAAAACACGGCAGAAGTGTTTGCTAGAACCAGATAAGTGAAGCTGACTCACCTCATGGCCACATTGCTGCCGTCTATAACCACCGGTCTGAAGCCGGGGATGGTCTCTCTGTCAGGGCCGGTCCTGGGTTTGATGGGCCCCGGGCTGCAGCCTCTGGGCACCAGCTTCGGGCTGTTTGGTCCGCTGCTGTTGCCATGGCTGCGAGTGTGGCAGGTCTTTATCAGCTCCTCCAGGATGTCATTGGTCTGCGCGTCGTGGTGCAGGCTCTCCAGCACCCTCAGAATGTCATTGTGAGAATATCCTAACTTGAGGAAGCGTTCCACTTTGGCGTGCTGCTGCTGGCGGTCCATCGCTCTCAGCTGCGTCCTCTCCCTCGTCGTCTCAGGGGCCGTCTGTCTTGGGAATCCCTCTTCTCTCGCCTCCTTATTCTGGCTGCTGCGGGTCTCCACGGTAACGGCCTGTGTTTTGGAACAGTTGACAGGTGTCAGAGAGATTGTGGGTGCAGACACAGGAGCTTCTGTCACCGAAAACACAGGAAGCACATCTGTGGTTTCTAAAGGGGTTTTCAGACAATCAGATTGTGGTCTTGAGTGCAGCGATAGAATCGGCTCTGCTCACCGCAGCCTCATGACTCTGAACGCAAGCGCAGACACCAGTTTACGTCACGCAGAGCAAAGAAAGCCCCTCCGCACCCCAAGAGAGGAAGCAATGGGGTTGGCTGTGATCTCTGGTCTAATTTTACCCCCTGACTCACTGAAAACAGCTCATCAAAACATGAATGAATGGAAACAGGGTGAATGGGCAGCGGCCCCCAATCCTTCAGTGTTTCTGTCCATGTCTGGGAACTCCCTGAAGCTCCCACCCAAAGAGGGATCGCAGCACTGAGAGCTGCTCAGTGACTCAACCTGCAGCCGTAATCAGAGATATTCTTAGCTGGAGAAAAGAAATTCTACAGCCTGGTCACACCTGGGAGTATTTCAGAGGCAGAAGTCAGACCTGAATGGGTGTGCCTTTTTAGAGAAGCATGCTGAGCAGCTTCAGCTCAGCGGATGACAATCATTCTTTGAAGCTTTTAATCATTGCCCAGCTCTATCGGACGAGATGGCTCATTAGATGTCTCCGAAGTTTAGTCCTGATTTGAAGAACGAGGAAAAAACAGTCGGCAGCCTCAGAAACTAAAAATACCTGCTCAGAAAAGGGAACAAATGCTCTGTTTTTACTGTCTGAGATCTTTTTATCTGACGTTTACTTCCCTGCTCTTGCACACTTTTGCAACCAAAGTGCACCAAACCACATCCTCTGCCTTCGCATGACATTCAGATCTGTCTTTTTTTTCTTTCTTTTTTTTATAATCCTAAATTTAAACCTTTGCTTAACCTTGTTTGACTCATTGCTCCAACCACGGTCTGACCCCAACGCCAACTGCTCTCTGTTTGTCTGAGACGAGACATGACAAGCTGTAACAGGACTAGATTCCTCATAGAGAAGAGAGAAAACCCCTCAGCTGTAGCAGGCTCTTTCTGGTGGACTTACAGGCTTGGAGAGTGCCGGGCGGCGGTGGGATCCCTCTGTCCCCAGCTGTCCGGTGTGTGTGAACCGCTCCTGCCAGCAGCTAACCCTTCTGACAAACACACCGGTGTGTGTGAGACTGCCCTTATTACTCACAGGAGGAAGAGAGAGAGAGAAAAACACTGCCTCTAAATGTACTTCCTTGTCAGGATCTGATCTGGGATCAGTTCCTGATGAGCCTCAGGGATTTTATATTTGCAGGCACTTCCTTGTGTGGGGTAATAAACGCTTTATGAATGTGTGAGGCTGCTGGGATCCTGCCAGGGTTATTCCAAGGCAAAAGATTAAAAAAAAACAAAAAAAAAAAACATCTAGGTGTGTTTTTTCAATTTCTTTATTTTTATTTCCTTTTAGGTCCTTTTAGGTCATTGAAAAGCTTGGAGTGAATGCAAATCAACACGTCCTAAGGTCACCTCGAGGGATTTGTTAACCAAAGAGAGCAGATCAGTTCAATTCTAATTTGTTCCTTTAAATTGGACCAGTTTATGATGAAATTCATCAGTGCAGGTCAAATTTAAATAATATACAATCATTTTTTGCTGGTAAGTACAGCAATAAAGCATTGTGCCCTTAAATTAGAAGTTCGGATTATGCCTTTGATTTATGTCACATGTAGTAACAGAGGGCCCAGAAACCACTTTATCATATTTTAAATCAAGAGTAAAGAGTATTTCAATTACATTTCTCTGTTAAATTCAGTTTATATATATAGTGTCAGTTCACAGCACTTCACACACACAATTCAATAAGATAATCCAGTCAGATTAGATCATTCAATTCAGTTTATTTCTATAGCGCCAATTCACAACACTTGTCATCTCAGATCATCCAGTCAGATTAATTAAAAGTTTTCTATCCAAGGAAAACCAGTTGATTGCATCGACTCATTGACTTGAAGGCAATCCCTCACACTAAGCATGCTTTTAGCGACAGTGGGGAGGACAAACTCCCTTTTAACAGGAAGAAACCTCCAGACTGGTTAAAGTTTCCCTCTAAGGAAGAACCAACTGATTACATTAAATCATTTGCAGGATTTGCTTCTACTAGATGAGCTACAGTAGACATTAGTTTGTATTGTGCCATTGACTCTACAGCAATCCATAACACCAAGCATGCATGCAGCAAAAGTGGAGAGAAAAAACTCCCTTTTAACAGGAGGAAAACCTCCAGCAGAACCAGAACGAGGCTCAGGGTGCACTGCAATTTGATGAGGCCAACTGGGGTTCAAGGAGACAGAAGACATAGAAGTGCTGATCTATAAATTCTTTCTATGTTAGAAAGGATAACAGTTAAGGGGATCTGTGTTAAGGAGAGAGAAACACTTAAGCAAACAGCCGCTGAGCCATTTTGTTAAACAGAAGTCGGCCTGGAATAGATAATATTTTTTCATTGGCAGAGCCCAAAAATAAAAATACTTGTATCGGTTTAGTTGGTTTTTGGGACATTTACATCTTTACATTTGAATCGACATCTTTTCTGAGTATCATGGATATTTGGTGGAAGCATGAAACATGTAAAATGCCACAACTGGCTAATATTTTAAAAAGTTTGTTTGTATGAAAGGATTTTTGTTTGTTTCTACATCGGCACCGAAAAAGTGGGACCATTTAAACCAAAATGGGACTATTTCTGTGATTGGTCAAGACAATGAATGCTGTTCGAAGGTCTGACCGCAACTCACCACCACTGGAGCTAGAACATCTGTATATTGGTGAAAAATATCAGGTATTATTACTGTAGAACAGAGAAAATAATAAACAGCCTGATGCTGTGTTTGCTAAGCATTACTAGGCTTCCTTAATAACTTTTTATCCTCCTATTATTAACTCCTATTATAGACTGAGTTGTATTATTAATAGGATTCAACTAGAATGTATGTCATTGGATATGAATCTGTCTCTAGAAGAGGATTAAAGTTTAGTGAAGTTTGTTGAGCTATAAAGAGAATGAGCGCATAAATACTAGAAAGTGAAGAAATTGCTTGATCATTTACTGAATCCAGCATTATATAAGAGTCTCTACAACAGGTCAGGTCAACTCCTGGGTCCTATTTACAGAACAGAGTGGTCTACATTCAATAGATAACGGTTCAGACAACCGAGCTGGGCATCTCTAAATTCAAGAGCAGCAGTACTTAATGCATTAGGCATCAAAATGATAATATAATAATCTACTCATAATTTTCCCTCATCTTTTGCAAGAATACAAAACAATCAAGCTACAGTAGCAGCTATTCAAAATGGACCTTCCCAGTCAAACGCCAGCCGAATGGCAGGCCACTTCCCTGCAACTCCCACTGAAATCCCCTCCAACTTCCAGGCTGGATTGACCCCCTTCTTGCATATTGTTTTACTCTGACTCCACCCTTTC
>NW_015150870.1:449802-475426 GCF_000732505.1 Cyprinodon variegatus | reverse complement strand
AAAAAGGAAGGTTTTACGTCTAGTCTAGCGCCAGTAAAGATGCAGGATAAAGACACAAATGTAGATAAAGAAACAATGAATTAACCAGATCTCGGTTAGACTAAAGTCTATCTCACAGATTCAACATTTTGACTGTGTTGAAACTTTGTGTAGTTATAAAATTCAAACTCTGAGTAAAGATAAACAGTTTACAGAGCTTTCAAAACTAAAGTTACAGCGGCTAGCTAGCTTAGCTTAGCCAGAAGCTGCTAAAACAAGAAGCTAACTGTAACTTTATTTATTCTAGATTAGCAAAAAGGAGGGAAGTTGGTGGGGGTTGTCTTGTGAGATTAAAATAAAGCTAGTGTTTATTATATCTAACTTTGCATTCTAGTGCCTGTTAGATCAGCAGACCCATAATCAATGCACATGCGCAAGATGTCAGATTGTGCACTTGCTAGTCCAGATTAATCTTTTAGTTTATCAACGTTCAGTGCTTTAGTTTTGTATGAAAAATACACTTTAAACTACCTCAATGGGCATGTACACTAGAAAAACGATCTACAAATAAGTAAAAATCTCTTAAATTAAGTGTATTTACCTTTAATTTGAGGAGGTAAATGAGATAATTTGCCAATGGACTGACAATGCAATTGTGTTTTCTTATTTTAAATGTAAATTGTCCTGTTCCATTGGCAAAATGTGTCTTTTACCTCCTCAATCCAAGAACAAATACACTTATTTAAAGAAAAAATTACTTATCTAAGGTCAGATCACCATACGTTTAAAAAAAAAAAAAAATAAGTAATTAAATAGTTTTTTTCGACATGACTAAAGGGATAAACGCCTGTTAAGGTAGTTCAAGTTGTATTTTTCGTACAAAACTAAAGGGATAAACAGGTATTGACTACACTGTAAAAAATCTAAATCTAAATAAGTCATTTTTTCTTAAAATAAGAGCATTTTTTCTTGAATTGAGGAGGTAAGTCAGACATTTTGCCAATGGAACAAGACAATTTACAGTTAAAATAAGAAAAATCTATTTTATTTTTATGTCATTGTAATTTCAAGTGTATATTATCTAGTTATCTTATTTTAGGAGTAAAAATCCTCATTCCATTGGCAAATTTTCTTATTTACCTTCTCAAAGTAAGGGTAAATACACTTAATTTAAGACATTTTGACTTATTTCTAGATTGTTTTTCCAGGATATGGGTATCCTGATCTGACAGACCACTGGTTAAAAAGCTTCTGCCTTCTTTTTTAGAGCTTTTCCAGATCTTTCTGTCAATCTGCTGGTGCTGACCTTCTGCTTTGCCTTGTGTTTTTTTTTTAAATAATTTTTGTTGTAAATCTCCAAGTTACAAAATCACATTTTGGGTTTTCTCCTTTATTTTCTAAAAACGGTCACAAGCGTCTGGATTTCCAGCCCCAGTTAGGGTCCAGGAACTAACTGGCAACCCCTGATCATTAAAGAAAAATAACAGATATTGTTTTTCAGAGGGTCAAAATGTCCAGTGTTTAAAAGAAGACATGTGAATGTTAAATCACACCTTATTTATTTGGAATGTTATTTTCTGGTGTATTCATGGCCTTTATTGCTTCCTCATCAGCCTGACATTTACATTTTAAAACATGGTCCAAAGTAAATGGCGCTGGAAGCAGATTCATGAATGGATGGCCTCATAAAATACAAGCGCCTGACACACTAGTGAGTACTGGTGGTTGTTTATTAGACTCAATCAGAGGTGTAAAGTAACAAAGTACAAATACTTTGTTACTTTACTTGAGTAGAAATTATGGCTATCTATACTTTACTTGAGTAATTATTTTTAGACAACATTTTTGCAATTATCTCTACTTTCTATTCCTTACATTTAAAAAACAGACTTGTTAGTTTTGTTTCATTTTTCAAAAAAAAGATAAAAACATTCAAAAATAATTTGTTTCATCCAGACAATGAATTTATTTGTGGCTGGACTCGGTGCTGCACCAAAATAAATAGGTGTTCCAGATGATACAAAGTTATAAAACAGTTATCATCCAGAATTGTAGAAAAAATGTCCTTTAATACAGTGGCGGAGCAACCAGTATAAGGTTTAAGGCATCTGTACTTAATATTTTTGATGCATTACTTTGACTTTTATAATTTTAATCTTAACTTTTACTTGAGTACAAATTTTAAGTTAATACTCTAATTTCTACAAAAGTGTTTTTAAACAGTAGGATTGATACTTTTCCTTGAGTAACGAACATTAATACCTTTGACACCTCTGGACTTAATCATTGCTTAAAATGTCATCTTTAAGAAAGAAATAAAAGGATTTACACACATTAATCCTCACCCCTGTGGATGACTATACACTGGTCATGTTCAGCTAATGATCAGGAAACTATTTTGTCTCAAAGATTTAATACTGTTTTAAAATTAGAAGTAAACCGGCACATTTGACTTTGTTAATCAAGACGAGGCTATATTTCTACATAGACTTTATTGTCATTTTGTACACAGAGTGTATATAAAAAGAAATTTTATTCAGTACAGCTCACAAGACATTTCCATTTGTAAAGTGCAGCAGTGATAAAATGTTAACATAAGACTGGTATATGATTTACAGTTTTCAACATTCAACGCTTAAACAAAAAACAAAAAAAACAAAAAAAAAAAGAAAAACATTTTATACAACATTCAGCAGTCTAATGCCGGTTGGGAAGAATCTGTTGCATAATCTGCTGGACCTGCTTCGGATGCTGTGAAGCCTCTTCCCAGAGGGCAGCAGGGAGAACAGTCCATGGTGGGGGGGTGAGGGGTCATTGATGATGTCATGGGCTCAGGACACGCAGCGCTGGAATGAAATGTCTTTAATGGAGGGAAGAGGAGCCCCCATGATCCTCTCTGCTGTTCTCGCCTTCTTCCAGTCTGAGGCGCTGCAGCCTCCACACCACACAGTGAGACAGCTGGTCAGAACGCTCTCTATGGTGCTTCTGTAGAGGATGGGTGGGGGGCAGATGGGCTCTCCTCATCCTCCTCAGGAAACATGCAAAATTGCATAAAAGTAATAAAAACCCAACAAACTAACAGCCATGCTGTCACCTCTGCTTTATTACATGATTCATTTAAAAGGCCAGAGTCAAAATAATACCACAGCAGATTTCATTCACACCTTAATTTAAGAACTCAGGCTCCAAATCTTAACTTGCTGGTTGCAATCCATTCTGCAAGGCTGCAACTTTACTTTATTAGCCCCAATTCATTGGATGCATTTTATAGAGTTAAGTCAATCAAACCATGAAAACTTTCAATAGTTAACCGGATCATTTCAGGGAAATCGTCTCATAAGCTTTGTAATGGAACCCAAATTCATTGCAGAAATGGAAATCTAATCTAAATAAATTGTCTTTTCGCTTGATTTGAGCAAATAAAACTATTTATCTATGGGAGAAGTTAATCACTGCTTCAAATAAGAAAAAAGAAGTCCTTATCTTATTTCAAGCACATAATATCTACTTATTTGATGGCAAAAATATTCATTCTGTTGACATATTACTGTACTTATCTGCTCAAATTAAGAGCAAATAAACACATTTAAAGATTTTTTTACATTTTTTTAACCAGTTTTTGTAAGGAAATCAGACAGATGCAGAGGAAAAGGGAAAATAAAAAAGGTTAACAGTTAGCTGTAATCACTGCACTGCAAAAACGATCAAGAAATTAGCAAAAATGTTTTCAATTATGTGTATTTACCCTTAATTTGAGCCGATAATTAAAATGAGTTGCCAATGGAATTAGAGTTTTTACTCTTAAAATACGGTAAGAAAAATAGATAATATGCACTTCAAATAAGACAATGCAATTATTTTTTTTTATTTTGATTGTAAATTGTCTTCTTCCATTAGCAAAGTGTCTCAATGACCTCCTCAATTCAAGAAAAAATGCACTTACCTTAAGAAAAAATGACTTAATTAGATTTCAAATTTTTGTAGTTTCTAACAGCTAGAGAATACCTATTAAAAGTCACACTGATAAGCAGACGCCCCCTTAGAGTCTAAAAGGAAAATGTAGATCTGTTGGCTGTAGTGTGTTAGTCAGAGTCAATGTCAACTTAAAGGTGAAGCAGTTCTCAGGAACAAAGCTTAAACAATTACTAAACATATTTCATCAGTGAATCACAGGACAATCTCAAGAATTTTTTTACTTTAAAAAGTTAATGTTTGAAAAAAAAGAATGCAGATAAAGCTTTTTTTTAAAAAGTTTATTTTCTCTCTTTCTGTAGAAGCAGAACATACTGGAATAAAACATGCTGCTTTACTTCATCCAAGCTGAATGACATCACAGATGCATCATACAGGTCGGGCTCACCTACATTTTTTTTTTTTAATAATTATTGGTGCCAAAGCGGAAGACATTAAGGCATGTGCTGTTTATAGTATATAATTTAGAACTCATATTTGGTTTGTTTCCTTATTAAGAAAAAACCTGAATGGCTTTGCTAATGAGGAAGAGAAACAGATTATTTAAGGTTGTCCCATAATTCCAGCAGCCATGTGAGTAGGTATCAGTTTCACTATTAGACATGTTGAAAAACACGTCTTACTGTGTCCGAAGTGACACATATTCTATTTATATATACATATGATAAATGAAATAACCTGCAGGTACTTCCTGCTCAAAGATGGTTACTAACCGAAGATTAATCCAGACATCCAGACGGTGGGATGACTCAAACAAGCTGACCAGGTTCCATTAAAGACAAAGTTCTTTATAGTCATCATTTTTATAATATTTGATAAAGATTTTATCAAAATAATAAATTAAAAGATTGTTTAGATTATGGGGAAAGCGCATGGTTTAGGATTGTTCACCTGAAATGCTTCTATTTCCCAGAAATAGTTTATTTTTTGTCGTCCTTCTGACACACAAAGCTATTTCTGACTTCATGTCAGAGTGACGACATCAGGATGACTTTAACACCAAGAAACTCGCCCAGTCATGCTTCCTCTGAATGACACAGCGTTTCTGTGCTTCTTATTAACAACCTAGCAGGATATTAATCAGAATAATTAGGCTGGAGTTTGTTGGTAGGAGAAAATCAAATAAGCTCACAGATTAAAGTCTGCCTCAGTGTGATGGAGAGGAGGATGATGGAAGAGATGGGCGAGGCGAAACCTCCTGATTGGGATTGTTTTTATTCGTCCTCCGTGACGATTGTTTTAAAGGTAGCTGCTAATACCAGGAAGTCTGGGGAAATTTTCATGCAAGAGACAAAGGTTTGCGGAAATATACAGAACAGGAAAGCAAAGCCCCAAACTAGAAAAGTAAAACTGACTCTGATCTTTTCCTCGACTACAATGACTTCACCTTTCAGGGATTAAGCCTTTATAGGGCAAGTTAGTGTTTCTGATCACTTGCCTTACAAATGGAGCCCCCCCCCCCCGTCCCTCAGCGAGGTCTAGAAACACAAGATCTATATCCAGCCATTCAGCAAAGATGCTGCTACATTGGCCTTTATTTGACATTTGACCAATTAGATGAGCCCTTAAATGATATATTACCTACTGTAAATTAAGTTGAAAAAAAAGTTAAAAAGTCAAGAGAAAAAGGTGAAAAGTTAAAAAGTAAAGTTTAAAAGTTAATAATCCTAGTTAACAATTATATTTAGGTTTATAAACTAAAAAATGTAAGTGTCAGTATCAGCATTAATGCCTCTAAGGTTATGGCGTTTCTTGTTATTACTTCAACATTTATTTTTGCCATCAAAATATCCATATTTTTTAATGTTACAAATGTAATAAGGTTCTGGATTCCAATAACACTACTGGCTTGAAATTTCATTGAGTTCCCTATAAAGGGTTAGGAGGTGATTCATTGGACAGATTAATTTGGACGGAGCAGCTTTGGGTCCTTAAAAACTGTGATCTAAAAATTTGATCAGACTGATCAGATTTAATATGAAGATTCTCAGGGATTATAAAGCAGCTCTGATTACATCTGAGCAGGCTGAGCAAAGGCCTGCTAGCATTTTAGGAAAAATCTAAGCATGTGTTGAAATCCTGACCTTAGTCCTGTTATAAAACCTGAGGTTGTGTTTGCCATGCCAGGAAAGTTACTGTCTGCATGGCCGATGAACTGCAGCCATATTTGGCCAGTGACTGTTGGCTGGACTTCAGTGGCAAAAAGCCATGAGAGAAACAAGCTGAGGAGCTCAACTGTTCAGGTGTTTGGTGCATGAGAGACTGATGCATAGCTCTGATATTTAGGGGGCAAAGAAAGAGCTGAGCTCCCAGTTTAATCATCTGTCTCCATCTAAACACATCCAGGGTTCAGGTTTTGCTGATTAGTTCATAAACTACAAACAGTTAAGACCTGAACACACCGGATGCGTACAGCTTTTTAATCCAATCCGATTTTTTTCCATGTTACACTGCCTGTGTATAGAGAGGCTCCGACCAGGCAGGGTGAGCAGATCAGTGCAGATTTGTTTCACTTCTGTCTCTGTGCTATACACGAATTAAAACAATTTCCCACAATTGACCTGGGCAGATTTCGAAGTTATTAAAAAAAAAAAAACACTGCATTCTATAAAGCAAAGTCCCGCTTAATGAGTCTGTTCAGCATCTCAGACCAGAACAGTTCGAGAATGTTCAATTCAGTTCAGTTTATTTATATAGCTCCAAGTCACAACACACGTCATCTCAAGGCACTTTACAGGTTCAGATGCCTATAGCAGGGGACCTCAACGTTTTCCAGGCCAAGGACCCCAAACTGATGGTGAGATGGAGCGGGGACCCCCTAATTATATACGGTATATTGTATTAAATTGTGTTCTGTCAAACTGGTCCTATAGTCACTCTATTACAGATGGAGTAATGTAACTAAAGTAATCCCTCCCTGGGATTATTAAAGTATTTCTGCTTCCTGGTTGGTGGGACAGGTGTTGTGAATGAAACGGTGCCCAGCTTGAAAGAGCTCCTGTGTGTTGCTGAATGTGAGCATTGATGACTGAAAGACATCTTCTGCCTCCATTTATCTGTTTACTACAGTGTGTTGAATTCATGCTAATGTGGATTTAAAGACATTTCAATTAGTGGAAAAAATAGTGGAAACCCCCTTTTGAAGACCTCCGGCCTATAGTAAAAAAATAATGATATCTCTGTCTGAAGAGAAGAAAAACTTAGTAATAAACGCAGTGGGATGTTTTCTATGCTGATTGAGGCAGAGAGGTGATTCTCAGAGAGAGATCTGGAAAATTTCTACATTTTTTCTTTCTTTTTTTCATAGAGATGCCAGAGATACGCTGCGCTTGCCTGCTCTGTCTGTCCCTCATTATTTTGTTTTTTGTTAGGCTGAAAGAAGTTCACTATTTTACTATATCCGTTTTTTCTCCTCCTGAAGTAATTTTATTTTTCGAGGAGATTGATAAACTTCGCTTTCTGTCCCTCGTCTCTTTTTTCTGAGCCTGTGAGAATCACTACTTTATTCATTTTCTGTCATCTTGAACTCCTACTATGGGTAAAGTATTCTTTTTTCTAATGTTTCATTGATTGCTTTTACACCAGTCTGTCCCACATACTATAAACTCAACTCAGAAACTGACTCTTTCTCCATGTGATTAACAGAGATTTAAATTTCACAGGAATCTGGCTCCATTAGAGGACATGGGTGTCTATGGAGTGACTTTTGTTTCATTATTGTTGCAAAGAAAATGTTTTGTAAATTGAAATTTGAAAGAAAAAAATGCTATCATTAAATAAAACCTGGAAAAAAAAATGTTTTGATAAAAAAAAAGCCTCGAGGGTGACTGTTAAGTTTGTTGTTTTATTAATTTTTTTTTTGTTTGTTTTTGTTTATTTAATTTCAAAAATTTTAACAGATTTTTTATTTGCAAATGTATTTTTTTCAGTTTTTTTGTTTTTTTGTCAGATTTTACTTACATTTCTGGTAGAGGTTCAAATTTTACTTGAAAATAATACAGTTTATAAAACTCAAACTAAAATAAAAAAAAACATTCAAAATATGAAATCTGTAACTAAACAGTGTAAAAAATTAAAATAAAGAATATATTCAAAATTAATAACTTCTTTGAGAAAACAGCAAATCTACTCTCAAAACCTTTTAATAAAATATATATTTTTTTTTTACCATTCATTTCTCATTAGGGTCTTTTTTTATTTTTATTTTACAAAACATGTTTTTTTTCCGCATCAGTTTGTAAAAAAAAAAAAAACTCAACCCACAGATGTGGAGAAGGGTTTCCTCGAATTGTGGGGGATTTTCTGAGTTAACATTCTAGGAAGCAATATAGCACTTCAACAAATACATGTTATGTTTCTTCTTCTGTGGTTGCAGTGCTAACTGACCAAGATAGCTGGAGCGTGCACGAATGGAAGGTCAATCTAAGAAGATAAAACAAAAGGGTTTCGCTACAGCATTAATGGCATTAAGAGTCAGGAACCCATCAGACTTATATAATCAAATGTTTTATAGTTTAATAACAAAGTCTGCAAGAACATTGATCATCTGTCAGAGGTCTGTTAGAAAACGATTAGTGAACAAACAGCATCCTGCAGACCAAGGAATAAATCAGAGCAGTCAGGGAGGAAGCTGTGGAGAAATATGAAGCACAGTTAGGTTTTAAAACAAGTTTCCAAGCTTTAACATCTATCAACAATCTGTAGAATCCATCCTCAACACAAAAACAGGATGCAGCAGCTACAAATCTACCATGACATGACGGTCCACCCTGAAGGAGCTCCTGAGGTCATCAGCTCCAGACGCTGTTGACAAAACAACTATTAGCTCTGAAAGCTACTGTTTAAATTAAAGCTCCAACAGTGGAACATGGGAGTGGTTGCATCAGGCTTTGGGGTCAGCAGGGACAGGGAAGATAGACTGATAACAATCGTGGAGGAGAAATCTGCAGATCCTTCAGAACGAAGTTCACTTCTCCAGTGGAACAACCTCCATAAACAACTCAGGAGGTTGTTGTAGGTACATATTTTTAGCCCTTGATGTCTGAGTTTAACAACCTGAATACATGTGTGGGTATTTGACTTTAAGTTGTTTTCTGAATTAAGACTGTTATTTTGACAATTTCATAAATATTAGAAAGAAATTTGGGAATGAATGCAAATTTGTACATTAATGTCATACGTCAGGGACAGGTCATACCAGAAACAAGTGCTTGCCAAAGGTTCCTAGTTATGCATAAATGTATAATGCTACGTTCACACTAGATGCGCTTTGAGCAGCAGAAGCAGCTGGTTTACATGCAAAGTCACTGGTTCGCGCGCATCAATAGGTCCTGCGGCGCGTTTTGAGCAGCAGGAGCGGCACATCTTGATGCATCTGAGCAGCTGAAGCAGCGTCTCATGATCTTCTGAGGTGTGTGACACGCTGCACAAGCAGATGCTGGAGTTGGACAAATTTTATCTTTGCTGCTCAATGCGCCACATCAACCAATCAGAGAAGCTGATCTGGGAGCTGGCAGGGAGACAGACAGCACTGCTGATGCAGAGCGCTGTGATCACTCCTCTGAAACAGTTTATTAACGCCTAAATTAACTTAATATCCACTTTTATTATTCTGGTGTTTACGGTTTATACCACATACCTGAAAAATACTAACATCTACTTCCTATTGCCTCCAACAGCAGGGGAAAACCCCCAAGAGGCGACCAGGCCCGAGGCAGCTGCTGCTGGGGATTCCCATTGACAGCGCACCGCTGGGGTGTTGGGGTATGAGAAGCTCTGACAGGGAAATAATATTTGAAAGCAGGATCATAATCTTGATGAAGTAACTGCATAGGCGATATTTCAAGGTGTTTTCTCTTAAAAACATATTAAAACTACTTTTTACCAACTGATCACAAATATAGTAAAGCCGCTCTCTGACATTGAACACAGGAGCATCAGGAGCAGCAGACGAATCTTTAAACACATTACTGGACGCGCTGCAGGAGCCTCAAAGATGCTCTGGAGGCGCGTCTGACCTCAATGTGGACAAGCTTAAAAAATGAAGCAGCAGACGCTTCTTTGCTGGTGTAAACATAGCATATGACCTGACACTGGTTGCTTGCATAATACAAATTGTTAGGCATCGATGGGTTAAACAATACAAACTACTCATAGTTTATAAAAATTATTTTATTTTATTATATTATGTTATTTGCTTAATAATGAAACAAAAATCGTCCAGTGACTTTTAAAGCAACAGTTTGCAACGTTTGACCCAAGAATTAGCTTAATGTGAGATATATTGAATCTATTTTCATGGCCTTTTAATAGCGTTTGGGATGTACAGCTTACTTCTCAATCTACTGGTCCAAAGTGATCTACTGTCAGGTTCCCAAACACTGATGGCAACAGTGCAGTGCTGCCAGTGCCTTGCAGGCGAGCTAAACCTGGAAGTTACAGGTTCAGTGCCTCTACAAGTTAAAAGTTAAACACTGTTGCTTTAAACAGGAGCGTCATGGGCCTCACTCATTCAGTAAACTTGACTAAATCAAGCATGAATTTTAGAAGACAGTAACCTCTTACTGATATTTATATGTTCAAATTGTTGATCATTTTCTCTTGAAAATTGTTATTTAGGACATTGTTTATACTTCTTTTTTTAAAGTTTACGTTGCTTTTAATTCATGAACACCTGTAACATTACCTGGTAGACAACGTCTGAAACAGGTTTGGCTGTGACTCCATCCTGAAGAGAAATATCATCTGCGCTGTTTCCACCAACACCTTTGATTATAGATGTTGGAGATCGGCCTGTTTTTCAGTGTAGTCCTGTTTCTCTGACTGTGACTAACTGGATGTGCTCTCTTCATCCTCTGGCATGGGAGCTGGCTCAGAGCTCGTCTGCCTGGCTGTGTGTTTCCTGGACGGGGCCGCCTTTTATAGTTGCTTTTTGTGTCTCTGCTTCTGTCTCCTTGAACCCCAGTGGGCCTCAGCAGATGGCCGCTCACACTGAGCCGGGTTCTGCTGGAGGTTTCTTCCTGTTAAAAGGGAGTTTTTCCTCTCCACTGTCGCTACAAGCATGCTTAGTGTGAGGGATTGCATTTCAGTCAATGAGTCGATGCATTCAACTGGCTTTCCTTAGATAGAAAACTTTGAATCAATTTGACTGTATGATCTGGTTGAACTGTAAAGTGCCTTGAGATGACATGTGTTGTGAATTGGCGCTATAGAAATAAACTGAACTGAAGTGAATTCATTTTGAAACAGTTGCCTTTTTATCAGAACGTTAGCACTTTTAATGTCAGCTCTGTTTTTAATTTAAGTATTTTAATCTTGGATTATTGAGTCCATCCTTAATGTTCTCATATCTGCTGGCATTGGTCAGAAACTAGGACTGTGCAAAGCATTCATAAAGAATGGAGATACTTTGCAGTATCTTAATATACTGCTATAATCTTAAAAAAACATCTCTGTAAAACCAACAGGCGGAAGGAACCTGTCATTTCCACTGCTGTCAGACTGACCAGTTCTTCTGTGATGAAAGATATTGTTAGTGAGGTTGTTGCACATGTTTTCTGTGCGTATCTGCTGACTGTGCAGGAAAACGCTCTTTGGGGACAATAAAGTTGTACTGAACTTAACTAATCAACACCTTCCTGCAAGATTTTATGTTTTGGACCTACAATGATTTACAGGATCACTTCCTACAGAAAACTGATTAGGTAAAACAAATAGGTTTATTTCCATGAAATAATATGACCTATGGTGTGTTTATTGTAAAAAAAAAATGGGAGAAAAAATTACACAAAGAAAATTGCATTTCTAATTTTCTCCTTTTTATAAACAGAAAGTCATAATAACTAACTTTTAGCCTAACAAGTTTTTGTCTCTGTTGTGCTGCAATTTGGTTTGGCTTTGAATTGCTATTAATAATCAGGGTTGCCAACTTTTTAACAAACCTTGGAGTGAGATTATGAAAAAGTTTGGACAATCCACTCCTGTCAGTGTTAGATTGAAAGGTTGTAGGTTTTCAGAGGATTTTGTCACAACTCAGAACAAAAGGACTCAGTATTCAAGCAAGACATCCTCTGGGATTACTTCAAAAAAGGATTTATTAAAAACAGGCGGATCTGTGGATCTGCAGTGGTTAGGGTGTTTATACAGGAAACTCTGTAGGAGAGAAACACAGGTTAGTGACCACGTAAACCTAACGGAGAACGGGAGGTTTCCTCTCCAGCACCCTGGCACAGGCTTTCCTGGGGAGGCTGAGGAATATGACCCCCCTATAGATGAAACCCGCCTGCTGGTCCCCCTTGTTATGGAGGGGAACCAGCACCTCAGTCTGCCAGTCTAGGGGCCCTGTCCCCAACTGTTACATGATGGTGAAGAAGCCAGTCAGCCATGACAGCCTGAATGCCAGTGGAGTTTTTTAACCACCTCTGTGACTTTGGCCCAGTCCCTCCCTGAGCCCCCACTCTCTGCTTCCACCAGGGAAGGGGTGACATTGAGTTTAAGGAGATCCTCAAAGTGTTTATTCCACCGTCTGACAATGTCCTCAGTCAAGGTCAGCTGCTGCTGCTGACTGTAAACAGTTGCCAGAATCACTTTGAGGCCGACCAATAGTCTTTCTCCACGGTCTCTGCTTTCAAGCCACAGTTTTTGCCTCTGAAATCAACCGGGCAGCGTAACACTTGGCCTCATTATATCTGTTGCTGCACCAGGAGCCGCAGAAGCCTCTCATCACTGGCTCTGGCTTCGTCCAGGTGGGGCCTACGTTCAGGATTCTGACCAAATCCCAGGCCTTGGCTCCTGGTGAGGTCCAGGCGATGTTGCTTGTCTCAATTAGTTTTGTAGTCATTATAATGGCTTTTTGAACTGCTCTTAGTCTGATCCATCACCCAGAACCTGTTTGCCTTGGGAGCAGTGTTGTTTTAATCAACTATGACAAAATTATTTTGTTGACGCTTCTTTTTTCATGACGATAATGAGAACTGACGAGCTAAACATGGATCTTTATTGACGAAAACTTCACGACTCATGATGTGAGTTTTCGTCAACGAGCAGGTGGTCGGTCAGATTTTTTAAATCCCTGCTGCTGCGTCTTGTTCGGTCACGCCGCCCACCTGGCGTGCAGCGCAGCACATTCTGCATGACCACAGATGGAATAACCTGGAAAATAACCCAGAATGGTCTGGTACTGCGCTCTCAATTCTGTGAAATGCACGGCAAGTCTGAGCTTCACGCTCCACTCTAATGGTTCGCTCTCAGCAGTATGGCTCTTCCTTCTCTCTCTACCTAATAAACTATGTGGCTGATCATCCTCTGCCAAGTGAAAAAAATCCCTTTGTCTAACTTTCAAGAGTTTATTTTTTATCCAGCTCACTAGAAGTGATACTAAACATTCTTACATTTCTACCAAAAAGAATTCCTACATTGTACTGAAAGAAAATATTCAGGGTTCTGTTGGAGCACATCCCTGCTGAAGGACTGAACCAGGGAGCTGGAGATCACTATGGATTCAATGCAATTATACAGTTTTAGCCAACATGCAACAAAGCGCAGGAAGAAAGCAATGTTAGCAGATCTGGGGCTTAATTTCAAGGCAAATAATCCTTGATTGAACAAAGAATAATGTCCTTCAAGTCTGCAATGAAACGAGCAGCGAGAGAGTTATCCACTAGGTGAATGACGTAGCACAGCTGGGTTCTCTGTGTATACACACCTTCAAAGCAGAGAGAAATGACATCACAATTCCATTCTATGGATGTCACAGCCTGGTGGAAGGTGTTGGGGCAGGTGGGGGGCAGTTACCTAGCAACCAGGTAAGCGTGGGGATTTCTGGAAGTCAGTCATATGAGGTGAAGCTGCGTGGTCGCTGTTTTTTTTTTAAATTTATTTATTATTGTCCTTAAAATGTATAGCTCAAATATTAAACGTACCATCAGAAAGTTTTTTTTAATTAATTTTTATTCATTTATTTCTTTTTTTTTTAACTGTGTCCTGTCTGGCGATATGCCAAAAAGAGCCCAACAGATTGTCCAACGGATAAATGGAGCAGTAGGGCAATCGCCATAGTGTCCCGCTTGATTAATACATATAAATAACTTTATTATAATTCATGCAGGGAGTTTTTACAGATTATATGGACACTGCAGTTTAAGTTGAACAGGAAAGGAATAACAGAAAAAAAGGAGAAAAGATGAAAGAAAGAGGAAATAAAAGGGAGATGATAAAAATAAAAAAAACATCAAAAAATTTCTAAAGTTCAGTCCCAATAGGCTGCATCTGGAAATATGGTGAAATGGAAAATATTGAAAAATAAGTAATAAAAAACAAATAATAATAAACAACAGATTTTCCAAGAGGTTTTAGAGTGTTAATCATGTACAGTTCTGCATGATTGCTTTTGTCTATTAACTTTACTGACTTGGGAAAAAAATGGCAGAGTCGTGAAAAATGGGGAAAGGTAGTTCAGTTTTTAGAAAACAACATTTCGGTATGAAATTTTTGCAGATAAGCATAATATTAACAGTTTTTTTTCTTATACTTATTTTCTTGTGTTCTTTGATTTCAGTCTTGGAAAATGTGAGTCAGTTTGGGATTTTGTAGAAAAGCCAGCAGTGCTCATCATCCCATCATGCTTTCACACAACAATAAACATATTCTTTTAATTCATTATCTCCTTTACAAAATAAAGATAAACTAGTATTACAACAGAAAAACAAAATATAAGCGATTCCTTTCAGCTTGCAGGGTTAGAAGTGAACTTCATTAGATTTTGGAGGAATAAGAGGCTTTATATAATTTGTTCAGATTTGTTTTCCTTTGATCCTATTAGTGAGACATAGTTTGGATTTTTTACAAAAGGAAAACATTAAAGAAAAAATACTATTTTTTTTTAAGGTTTATCTGTAACGGTGTGTCCAATAGGACGAACATGAGGTTTATAATCAGGGTCCTGGAAATGAGTCTTCTCTGTTCATAGATTAGACTGTGCTATACGTTAATAAAATAAAACCCAGTAAATAGTCAAATACAAGTTCTGTAGCAAGACTTGTTAGACCCAAACATATAAACAAAGTTTTTCTTAATCAAGGACCTCTGCACAACAATACAAACTGAAATGTGTCATAAGGAAATCTTTCACTTGGTGAATGAAACTGTAACATCCTATCAATCCTGTTGCGTGATAATAGATTTAATGGGTGTGAATACTTTGCTACATACTGAGTATATTAGGGGATTTTGGTGCCGCCATCTACTCTAAGTACAATTTCAAAAACTAAAGCAGCACAACCTGTTCCAAAGCTGATAACCGCTGCCTGTGGGGACATTTCCTCCTCCTGGGGGCTGTTATTATCAAACAACATGAAAGCTTTGATTTAAGCTGCCGCCTTTCAGATTCATATTATCCTGTAATTTAAAACTGGTTGTAGGATTTACTGGCCAGCCAAGCAAAACATTTAACAAACACAAAAAGATCATTTTTATCTCAGTAAAAAAAATACAACTACTTTTCCACTACAGGTTTCATAAATCAGGTTTGTTTTTCCCCTGAGTTTCTTTCTCTGAAAGTGGTGTGGGGTATACTGCATGTTTTTCTTTCAACTGCAGAGTGTGATGTGGGTGATTTCCCCACATGTTTAGTCACAAGCTTCCAGTTTGTTTTGTTCGGGCCTGTAAGCACCTTGGGTTGGGTGTGTTTCCAGGCAAAACCTGCTTTTATTCCAAGAGAAACACTGGGCTGATGTGGAGGATGGGTGAAGGGGGGCGGAGGAGCAGGGATGACAGGAACGTCTCAGTGTAGGGCTGGAACACTTAGAGTCTTTTGTATGGTTTATTACTGTTGCAATAACAACACCTTCCAACAACACAAAGTGTTAATAATAAGTTATCCTCCTGGCATGAGATTGCACAATTTGATTAGCTTCCAACATACTAATCCCATCATTACCTGACTATGCATGCTTAGAGATCAAGAAAGATATATTTGGCATTCAGGTTTTGTTAATCGGAGGGGAATAACAAAACCGAAATGATATTATGTGGTGAAGATCTGTCGACAGTCTTTCAGAGAGACAAAAAAAACAACATCTGTCAAAATATGAAAAAAAAAAAGTGTTTTTTTTCTAACTGGTTTTCTGATATCCGTCATTTGCCAGCGTGACATCACAATCTGTTTTTTTTTTTCGGGCTCATGTCATCCAGTTTTTATTTTAACCATTACATGCACCTAATTCTGCCTGTTGTGGTTTTTTGGCCGCATGTGTTGGTTTCTGGTTTCCGAGTGGCGTCATTGGCTCTCGTCAAAAAAACAACAACACTCGTTCTAATAAGTGGAATAACTACACAGAGGTTTAAATGTTTTTACAAGCTGCACGCTGTTTCAAAGATTCAAAGATACTCTATTTGTTAACCAGCCAGGAGCGGCACTCAGGACAAAATTTCATTTTCGTACAATCGTTCCAAATTGGGATGTGGTGTCCGATGCCTTGCTGCCATCGTTTTTCCAAAACTTTGCAAAAAAATAAGCCAAATAATGTCTTTCAATAACCCTGTTCGTGAAGGAAAAATGGGGTAAACGTAACTTAACACTAATATAAATTCTATTGAGTTTGTTTCACAAACTGACTTGATATGGGACCGAGTCATCTATAAGAGAACATGTAATTATTGGTAGCAGTCATCAAAGAAAACAAAGTTTACAGTTTAATTGATACCAAATAATAGGCTGTAGAACAAATGGAAAGTGGTCACCATGTCCTCCGGCAGCCTAAGCCTAGAGCAGCATAACTTAGATAATCAAATTGACTTAAACTACACAAGCTTTTTCAAAACGGAAGGTCTGAAACCTTGTCTTAAAAGCAAGCTACTCTAACATTTGAAGCTTGTCGGATTATCACTTTAAAATAAAGTATTGGGCAACTCGCCACAATGCAGGCACTCACCAACTCTGACAGGGAAGGCAAGAAGAAGCAGCAATAAGATGGAGGAGCTGCAGATATTTCTACAGCTCAGATTAGATAATATGCTGATGGGACAATTTCAAGTTGTGCACTCTACAAATCTGAGCTTCATGTAAGAGTGGCAAGAAGACAGAAGATGGAAATCAATAAATCCATGCAGAGCAGACAAAATATGCAGCAAAGCTCAACCTTGGTTCTGTATGCAAATCATTCTGTGGTTCAACACAGCTTTGAATCAGATGATATCCATGTTTAAAAAGCCCCAAGTCAACGTTCAGATCTAAATCTAATTTCATGCCTGGGATTAAGACTTAAATAAATCTGAGTTAATCGGGTATAATGCTGCCTTTCATCTGATGTCTCTCCTGAAGTAACAAACAACACCCCACCTATAAGTATTGGTATTTAGGAGTAAAATCAAATGAAATGTTTAACAGAAACAGTTCAGTTACAGAGGGCAATTACAATCAGGAAGAAAACCTCAGCTTATCGCTCTCCGACGATTCATATAAGGTCCATGGGTGAATGAATAACTTAAACATATGCGACCCCACTTATAGGAGGAATGTGGACTAACCGCGCTGCGTGACAACTTATCACTCAGCAACAGCAAAGCTTTTTTTCCACCATAGAGAAATACATTTTATAACGGAGAATTACAGCCGAAGAGCAGAGAACAAAGCTTCACATATAGATACGGGCCTCAGGGTTTGGTTGAGCCTCCTGGAAGGGGGAGCAGGATTCAGATGGTGTGTGAATGTTTGACAGGAACACAGTCTGATCTGCTCTGATCTTTGCAGAGGTTGCAGATGTCATCCTGTATCATGCATGCAGCGTGGGCTGCTGGGGAAGACTCTGATAGTAGTTCCAGCCGGGGGTGTAAAGCAGTGTTACCCTTTTTTTTTTTTATTTCCACTCTGCTCGGTAACTCTACCTTTCGCTTATCTTGGTTAACCCTCAGCACAGCTTATTTTGGTTTACTGTGGCAAATCTGTTTCCACTACATCGCAACGCCTACAGGACAAATCCTATTTTGGGGAAACTGAAAATACTGTGCGGTGACTTCTGAGAAACATTAAAAACCATGTTATGGAGGCTCTAGGGTGTCTAAGTCGAGGTTAAAAGCAGGACGAAAACTAATTGGAGCAGGGGCGGTTCTAGAGCAGAATGTACCAGGGGGCCAGAGTGTTTTCATGGGGGCACAGAAAAGCAAGAAATAAAAGAAAAAAAAGGACAAGCGATTGAAATATATTAATATAGTTGCATGAAGTGAAATTTCTATTCTTAAAATTCCTTTTCTTATTAGGTCAAGATACATTCATAATTTAAGAATTTGACATATTTTTGATTTAATTTAAGTTAAAATTACTTTTCTATTTTCTATAAAATCTGAATCAGAGCATTTTTTAAAAATATTTTTTGAAAAAACATTTAGCAGATGAAAAAAGGGATCTTATCTCAATATCACTGAAGCTATCACCTTATTGTTTTTAAATAATTAGTAAAACAGAATTTGTAAAGAAAATAATTAAATAGATCAAAAGGACGTATCAGTAACCATGTCTGTTCCAGCGCAGATCATCATTAAATTTCTTTTAGTATTATGTCTTCAGTACAGGGGCCATAACAGGGGCCAGAACATGATCTACAGGAGCACTGGCCCCCGTTGGCCCCTGTCTAGAACCACCCATGAATTGGAGTGAATTGGGACCTCTACATCTGAAAAGCTTTCAATAGTAGGCAGATTTCTATAAAGAGTTATCTCTTATGGAGTCGATCTTTTAATCTTCTCTTACTTCAGGAGGCTTCATAGGTAGGACAATGTACTCATCAGTTGGCAAATTATTTCCCATCAGGAGGACGGATCAGAGATTACGTGAGTTTGCTTTTACTGGAAATTAGAAATGCTATGCTGTCCTGCTGCCACATGCCTGTTCTCCACCTCACTGTTTAAACACACATACACCCATCTGCTGCCAGTGTTGAAAGGGCTCTGCACCGGCGGCACCAGGTTTCTATGGTGGAATCCTCAGACATCTGTGAATTGGGTTCAGTTTAAAAATACTTTCTCTCTTAAAAGTGTTTCTTTAAACCACTTAGAGGCGCTGATAAATTATGTGGAATAGATTCTCTGTAGCCGTCTGTCTTACAGTGGCTATGAAGAAGCCTCTGGCTGAAGACACACTAGGTGTTGAAGTCTTGATGGAGATGATGCTCCTTGTTCTGCATAATGTTCTTCATTTAATGAGGAATCATTCTTTGTTAAATCACCTCCAGAGGTTCTAGAGATAACTAGCATTTTGCCACAAAACCGAGCACCCCGAGCCTCAGTAGTCTCATCTGACTAATCAGTTTGTGAAGACCGAGGTATTTGTACGTCTCCACTTCTTCTCCTATGGTGTTTACAGGATTCAAATCGTTCCTGTTTCTTCAGAAATCGACAATAATCTCCCTTGTTTTGTTCACATTCAGGATCAGATGATTGCCCCTAATGTCTACAGTCACCTGAGTATGTCTGCAGGTATCAGGACTTAGTTTGGTACTGGAAGTCAGAGGCGTGCAGAGTAAAAAGGAATGGTGAGAGTACTCTACCCTGTGGTGCTCCTGTGCTGCTGACTTCTTGATTAGACAGCTGACCCTGCAGTCTAACAAACTGTAGTCTGTTTGTCAGGTAGTCTTTGATCAATTCAATTCAGTTTATTTCTATCTCACCAATTCACAACACATGTCATCTCAAGGCACTTTACAGTTCAACAGATCATCCAGTCAAATTAATTCAAAGTTTTCTATCTAAGGGAAATCAATTAATTGCATCAACTCATTGACTCAAATACAATCCCTCACACTAAGCATGCTTGTAGCGACAGTGGAGAGGAAAAACTCCCTTTTAACAGGAAGAAACCTCCAGCAGAACCAGGCTTAGTGTGAGCGGCCATCTGCTGAGGCCGACTGATCCAGGCGATCGTTGCCTTTAATTGATTCTTCTGAAGTTTCTGATGAAGATTAGCAGGGGGTCCTGATAGCTGCTTATTTGCCTGCTCAGATGGGACTGGCACCATCTGGACCTGCAGGACTGTTGCCATTCATCTCATGCTGTGTCTTTACTTTACTTCCAGTTACAGGCAGGTGGAAGGCGGAGGGAGCTGCACCATCTTCTGATACAGACGACATAGAGGCAGAAAGGTCCTTGGATGATATGAATTATGAAACATTTGAAGTTGAAAAACGGAAACTAAAACTTTCGTTCATCCAGATGATTGGTCCATCAAATAAAATAATTTTAGCCAGTGTTCTTTATAAGATCTATTTTGATGTAGTGTAATTGTGGCTGTATGTTTTTTTTATTGGAGTTAATCATTACTAACAGTAGAGACACATACTTAAAAATTTTTTTAGTTTTGTAAAGTAATTTGTTGGGATTTTTTTCCTACATTACTGGATTAGGTTAAACTGCTTTAGTCAGTCTGTTAACAGATTTATCCTTAATCCATTTGACCCAAAATGTGAGTAAAAGCTACCCCAAAAAAAAAAAAAACAACAACAAAATAGTTGATCAGTTTATCCTTTTATAATAGGGCCAATTTAGTTTGAATAACTTTGTACCTTTAAAAATAAAACAGTTAGCTTTAAACTATTCCACTCAAAGAATAAGAATTCTTAAAAGCAAAAGCAAACCAACCCAGGCGTGCTCCAGCACACACAACCAATCTGGTTGTTAATCACTTGCCTCACAATCAAAGGTTATAAAGATTATGATCCAAGAAAACAAATGAGCCAAAAAAAAAAAGTGCAGTTTCAAAATACTGACGTGTTTATTATGCTTGAAATCAGATACAAAAAAACAATAACTTTGCAGCTGAGTTCAGACATATGTGTAAAAAATGTGATCTCTGTAAATGAAAGGTTGACATAAAGTACCGGGTTGAACGCCTCTCATTGCCCTGCAGATAAGAGATATTAACGGTGACATTTGAAGATAAAGGGTGGGTGGAGGGAGACACCAGTGATTTCCCTCGGCTGTGGGGAGACACTCCGCCCTCAAGTTTCCATGCAGACATTTCATAAATATAAAAACCCCAAGCAGTCAGCAGCAGGTGGATCATCTGAAACCTTTGTTCTAAATGAGGCACAGTCACAGGATGCAGAATAAACACAAGGCTGCCATGAGGAAGTCTGTCACAGTAAAAAAGAATATTAGTAAAATTTAAAAATGTAGAACTGATGAGACAACTTCCATGTCTGAGAGGATCTTTCTATGTTCAGAAAAACTACAGCTCTCTCTCTCTGGTTTGCTGATCAGGAAATGATTCAAACGGTTTTGTTTTTGCTTTAAGTCATTCAAACCCAGGTTAGAGTGAAAATAGCAGCAGAAATCTGGCCCTCATCTGAAGCGGCTCCTCTCTTTATCCTTCGACCTCCTGGGCGAGCGGCTGCGGCTCCGGTCCCTGTGACCTTTGTCCCGCCCCTCCTTCCCGTGCTTGGGCCGGGACCGGCCGTGTTTCTGGTCCCTGTCTCTGGAGCGGGAGCGAGAGCGGGAGCGCTGGTTGCCTGACTTCCTGTCGCGTCTGCTCTCCTCGCTGTTCTGAAGAGAGGAGCACAAAAAGCAGATCAGACTGCTGGGAAACTTAAAAACATAATAGGTGACCTCTGCCACTTTAATCACTTATCCAACAGGTTTAAGGTCACAAATCCTGCCAACTTTCATATCCTTTAAGGAACAGAAAGCTCAGGCTTCTTAGAACAAGAGAAACAACAGGAACACTGATGAGAAGGATATTAAAGGAGCACAAGGAACAAGGAAACTGATATTCCACAGGAGAACATGAGCATTATTTGCCTACTGGCATCATTCCTGGCAAACCCAATGTGATGGTCATAAAACCTAGATGAGGCAGGTCTGCCTGCTCCTCTGTTAGGACGGCAGGCCTCAGCATTTCTAAAACCTGGTCACCGTTCCCACACTAAATAGAATCATCCTCTTGTTCTGCCACAGGATTCCATCAAAGGCTAAGGGTTTGATGGAAGGTGGAATAAATAAAATCACTTCCTCATTAAGGCACGGCTTCTCTGTCCACTGATTAATCATCATTCATTCATCATCATGACACAGCTATATTTTTTTTTTTTTTTATCATCTCCCATCTGCTTATTTGTTTATTTAAATTATACCTTGCTGTATCACAGAAAATCTGCTTCTTATACGTTGGTGAAGATTCTCAATCATCCAGGTCATAATCATTCCAAAAAAGTAAAAAAAAACAAAAAAAAAAACAATCCACTTGCATTTGTTTTCAAGTTTGAAGACGTTTTACTTCCCATCCAGGAAGCTTTTTCAAACATCTTCAAACTTGGAAACAAAGTCCATTAGATTGCTTTTTTTTTGTTTGTTTTTTTACTTTCTTTGGAATGCTACTTATAAGGTTTTGAAAATATTTGACATAAACAGAACAAAGGACATTCAAAATAAAGAAAAGCATTGCAGAAACAGAGAGGAAGAACCAGGATCAAACACAGCTCAATGATGATGATGCAATAAAACTATCAATCTCTTGATAAAATGAATCACCTGATAAATTTGATCAAGCTTTATAATCACATTTGCACGCTTGTTTGTTTTCCTAGGATCTCCCTCGCTTTCTATTAAGAGAAATGTTTTACTCCGCTGCATCGGCCTCCACTGATCCCTCCTCCCCTTGCTTCCTTAGCTTAGCCTCAGAGCCCCATATGTCACATTTGATACTAAACACAGCAAAAACTGTATCTTAAACCTAATCCTGCAGTTTTCCCTGCTTGGCTGAGGGAAATGATGGGATGGTCTCTGAATTTCCAAAAAAGTACGCCTCATGGAGTGTTTAACTGACCAACAAAATGCAAAATAATGCAGACACAGACTGTGTAGTTTACTGTTATTTTTCATCAGTTTTGATTGACTGTTTGGGATACGTAAAATATCTTACAGTTCCAGAGTTAAATGTCATTTAGAAGCATTACTTTATCCCTCTTTTAAGTTGCATTCACACCAAAAAATATTTTCCATCTTGTTCAGTTGCCATTGGTAGCTTGGTGTTTTTTTTGCCCTCTTTCTCAAAAACAACTTTCCCCAACAACTCAGAAAAATGATTCCCAGCTTGCTGCGATAGCTTTACATACTCTGTATATCTAGGACCCAGTCTCAAGCTCTACTGTCCCACTCTACTTGCTTTTTCACCATGATATAGCCAGATTAACTGGCTCTATTTGTGCATCCACTGCACCATTGCCAGCTCTGCTAGCACTATTCACATTTCCACCATGCTATAGCTAGTTTTGCTAGCTCTATTTGCTTGTCCACTGCTCTTTTAGTAGTTTTGGTAACTATTCTCATATCCACTGATCTATTAGCAGTTTTGCCTACCTTAGGATAAGCCAGAAGGCCCTCTGCAAATAAAGCTCATCAATATCATATGATGACTAAGTCAGAGAGGCTCTGCTCAGAAGGGATTCAGGTTCCTGTCCACCAACATAAGCATTTACAGTTAGTTATCTGAAGGTGTTACCATGCAGGGGGGCATTTGATTAAACAAACAAAAGTGTTTGTGTGCATTCCTAAACCTCCAANGCTAGCCCTATTCTCACATCCACTGCTCTATTAGCAGTTTTGCTAACCCTATTCTCACATCCACTTCTCTATTAGCAGTTTTGATAACTCTATTCTCACATCCACTGCTCTATTAGCAGTTTTGCTAACCCTATTCTCACATCCACTGCTCTATTAGCAGTTTTGCTAACCCTATTCTCACATCCACTGCTCTATTAGCAGTTTTGCTAACCCTATTCTCACATTCACTCCTCTATTAGCAGTTTTGATAACTCTATTCTCACATCCACTTCTCTATTAGCAGTTTCGTAACTCTATTCTCACATCCACTTCTCTATTAGCAGTTTTGCTAACTCTATTCTCACATCCACTGCTCTATTAGTAGGTTTGCTTGCTTTACTTGCTCACCCATAATCCTATTGCTAGTTCTGGTGGGCCCATTTGTGTGTTCAACAATGCTATTGCTGGTGTTGCTAACTCTATACGCATATCCACTGCTCTATTAGCAGTTTTGCTAGCCTTATTCACACAGCCCCTACACTATTGCTAGTTTAGGTAACTCTCTTTGCGTGTCCACCACACTTTAGCCATTTTTGAATCGCTCCATTGGCCGATTCACATTGATTGAAATGTTTTGTTTGCATCGCCAAGCGTTAATTTACTTATATTTTAATCTTTGCATACAGATTAAATCTAACCATTTGCTTGTTAGCGTTTAGTGGGAATACACCTTTGATACATGTACCTTCATTATTATACCATTACTACATTAGTTTTAGACAATAAACATCAATAATTATCCTAAGCATTTACAGTTAGTTATCTGAAGGTGTTACCATGCAGGGGGGCATTTGATTAAACAAACAAAAGTGTTTGTGTGCATTCCTAAACCTCCAAGTATGTAGATCAACTTCCAATTGGTGCACACTCCTTGCAGCAACCCAACAACAGGAAAAGCTGGAAAACAGGGGGAGCGCAACAACCCCAGAGGTTTTCAGTTACCTTGTGCTTTTTAGACTTCCTGCTGTCTTCATCGTCTGAATGATGATGGTGCTTCTTGTGCTTCTTCTGAGGTGGCCGATGGCTCGTTGTCTCCTCCTCGTCCTCAATGAGCAGGTCATACTTGGAGCTTTTTCAAAAGGTTATGGAAATCTCAGAAACATTAGAAAAAACAAAAACCAAAACGATTGAGCTGTTGCCCTAACAGGGGAGGATACTCTTGTTTAGGCTTCACTTGATCTTTGAGAGCCAGTTTGGAGCGGTTCTCCAAGTCTTTCTCGTAGGCCTTGAAGTCATCTTTGGTGTATTTTCCTCCTAAAACAGAAAGAATGATAAAAGTAACGTTCATTTAACGGGGGAGTTCACACTTTTAGACATGAGTTAATGTTAAAACCTTTAAAGCTGTTAAGATTGCGTCTGCAGCAGATTTTCATTGTTCTCTGAGTTCACATTAGTTTCTACAGGAGGTTAAAGCTAAAGGCTGGTCTGAACAGAGAACCATCTTTTATTCTATATATATTTTTTTACTTTTTATGAACTTTTCACACAGATTTGTTAAGAAAGAAATGCTTTAGATGTCCTTACTTCAGGATGTGGTTCAAACAGGAAGACTAACTGAGGTGCACAACTCCTACCTGCTTCCTGTGTAAACAATCATGGAGCTGTGTCTACATACTGTAAGAACCTAAAGCAAAGCTGATGATGGTTCTTAACGTTCTTAGAAGAACATTCTCAGAGTTTGGTTTGACGTTTTTTTTTTTAAGACTGGAGTCATTTTAGGACCATACAGGTTCACTTTGGGGTCAGCACTTATCTAACCAGCCGTTAGCTTTAGCGTGGGGCCAGCTAATCTGGACTCAGGCTAAATGGAGGCAAACCTACAAAACAAAAAATAGTGAGATATCACTTTAATGAAATAATAACCAAATAATAACTCTGATGCTACTGTGTCACTTCTATAACATAAGGGGAAAATGTTCAAAGCTACCTTTCCCTTTCCATTTGATCTTTGCAACAGACTGGCTGAAGTCTACGTGGATCCTCCGGTCATCAATCAGCACGTTGTCCATCTTGAAGTAAGCCTTCTCGCAGTCTTCTTCCTGTCGAGTAAATACAAACATATCTTCAGTAAAGTTGCAGCTTAAAGGTA
>NW_015150870.1:436336-448427 GCF_000732505.1 Cyprinodon variegatus | reverse complement strand
ACAAGAACCGACTAATACAACAAACCATCAACTGATCCCACCGGCTAAATGTCAAAGTCAATATTGATCCAACAACAGCACCCTCTGCTGGCTGTTATAAGCATTGCACTCAGCTGTTTCAGGCCCTTTATTGTTGGGATGAATTCAGACAGAAGGTGAAATCCCTGCAGCACAGTTTACTCCCTGACCCAAAGGTCCAGTCGGGGGTCACAATTAAAAACAACAACCATGTAAATGTTATTTTCTCTTTTTCTCACATAAGGGATTTTATACAGGTTAAATCAACTTTCCGTGTTCTTTCTTCCATGTGGTGCAGCAGGTCTGAAACATACAGGGTATGTTTGTCTGTGTGGCATCGTTTATTTACTTCACTATCACCTCCCTGTCGTAATGACTCAAGCAATCTCCTGGGATTGTAATCAACGTGTCATAAAAACGAACAAACTTGGCTTTATGACTGATTTCCAGACTTTACATCCTGAAGGGTTTTTCCACCTGATATGTTTGTCTTATAAAAAAAAACCCCGGAGGAGCAGCTGAATGGAAATAACTATGTTATCGGCTTGCATTTCCTCAAGACAATAAGAGTCACATGGGAGAAACTAAAAGGACTACCTGGCGATGCTGATGACGAACAGGCGGGGGGCGAAATAAACCAGCAGATCAATACCTTTTACTATTATTTTTAAGGATTTAGTATGAGTAAAATTATGTGTAAAGGTAAAAATACAGTAGACATAATGTCTGTCAGCTTTTTAAACAGTTAAAATATTCACACTAGCTGCATAATGAGAGTATTACATGACGTCACATTTATTTCAAACTGCCCAAAAGCAAAATAAACACTCGCATGTATGTTAACCTACTTTTTATCTACCAACGCACAACAAAATCACACATGCGCAAGAAACTGCGGCATCGAGAGGAGAAATTTGCTCTCTGCACGCGCACACGATTTTTTATCCAGTGGCCACGCTCGAGGATGGCTGCACTCTTCAAAGCGTCTCTGCCCTCAGACTGATTTTCTCCTTGAGCGAAGCAAAATGTGTTTTGACAAGTTAGGTGGAGACATGAGGACATGGGGGGGGAGGGGGGAAGAGCAGGGATGTAGGTGGAAAAAGGGTCCCAGCATTCTCACGCACCTCGCTCTTCTACCTGCTCAGCTTTTACACAATGGCTGTCATACAAATAAAACAAGCCGGTAATACGCATAGTGTAGAGCGGATCTAGATTTTACCAATCAGAGGCCTCCTGTCTGCGACACTGTCTGCGGTCAACTACAATTTTGGAAAAGTGCACCAGAGTGTCTGTGGAAGGGGCGGGGCATATCTGCGTTAACTGCGACACACACGCAGATGACCTGGTTTCTGAGTATAAACCAGCGTTAAGCCTCCTCCTGATTGGGCCTTACAAATACGATCACAAGGGAAGTAGTGTCAGGAAGCCTTTGACTGACAGCTCGTCATCCATACGTGAAGACGACGGCTAGTGGCGGTACGTGGGGTAATTGGCGTCAATGAGCTGCTTTTTGTGTCTCTGCTTCTGTCTCCTTGAACCCCAGTCGGCCTCAGCAGATGGCCGCTCACACTGGGGAGGTTTCTTCCTGTTAAAAGGGAGTTTTTCCTCTCCACTGTCGCTACAAGCATGCTTAGTGTGAGGGATTGTATTTGAGTCAATGACTCAATGCAATCAACTGCTTTTCCTTAGATTGAAAACTTTGAATCAATCTGACTGGATGATCTGGTGAACTTGAGATGACGTGTTGATTTATGCTTAATATTGAGGCGTTGTCTGCGCTATACACTGTGGGTCTAGATACGGCCGAGGCGATGAGGAAGTGGGGGCGAGTTTAGTCCGACAACAGTGACACCTCGTTCTTCTAGCTGGACTATCTTCATGAGTTGTTTTCAGCAATTTCGGTCAAAAAAACAAAACAAGCCGCCCTCCTGTCTGCGGCACTGTCTGCGCTAAGGATGGGACTTCCCATGCTAATGGCTTGGATTCGTTAGAAAACATGCCCCCCCCGTGGTACTTGTATGTTACTATCACAGGTTGAGGACTGCCCAGAAACATTATTGGTTCTAATTATAGCCCCGGCCTTTATAAGAGTCCAGCCGTTATTTACCTCCGCCGACAGCCAGACAAGCCATTATCAGAGACCCGACTGCTAATGGAATACAGGCCAATATTAGAGGATTTACGGTATATTTTAATTTGACAAAACCGGATCTTCTCGCTGTTCTTTTTCCTGTTTGGTGCGATAGCAATTGTGTATTTTGACCTGGCTGGAGCGGAGCTAAAATAGCTCGGCTCTGTATTTTGACGGTGGCGGATGAAGAAGACGTACGTGGACGGTGACGTGCAGAGGAGTAGCAGAGGTGGAACAGCTCTCATTGAGTAACATGACAGAGAAAATTACTCTGCGTGATGTTCGTGAGCGGGGGGGGGGGTATGTGGAACCTGGGGGTATGAAAGACTCCCGTCTGACCTCATCTGTAAACCTTACCGACCACAACTGAAAACAAAAATAGGCTTTTAGCTGATTTCCCTTTGGAAGAGGAGTTGTGCAGCATGACTGTGATATTGATAAGGCTGTATCTCTCCAGCAATTCAGCTATGATCACCAGACTAGGTAACAGTGGGGATTCAAGAAAACCAATGTGAACTGAGGGGTTAAATCTAAGACTAAACCCAGTTCTAGGTTAAGCTAAACTGATAACAATGAACCAACAGGAAAATGAACAAAGCAAAAACATAGATCTTTTGCGATTAAATCACCAAAGAGAGACCAGATTTAAATAAGGTCCTTCCGAATAAAGCTACGCCCATGTCAAATAATCAGTGCTGTTTATAATCATTTATGGCTCTTATGTAGAGCCATAAATGGGTTGAACATAATTACATTGAAGCAAAGACAAACTCAACCCCATAAAACATAAAAACTAATTCCTTAAAGATCATATATTCTGTATTAATTCTCCATTTGTTGTATATTGTTGTGAATCATTAAATGCTTTTTTTTTTTGTTGGTTTCTGTAAAAAATAAAAAATAACTTTAAAGATGTCAGAGGTGGATGTTCTACATGATGGCATCACTGCTGCCACCTTCTGGTTTGGAGCAGAACTGCCAGTTTCAGAGGTTGCGAGATACATCCTAGTGGGAACAACTGACCACACATGCTTGGTAACTATGAACCTCCCCAATTAGGGAAAATGTTCTGGTGAAGATTTCCAGTCATCCATCCCATAGTCATTTGAAAAAAAGAAAATTAAAAACAAAGCACTGGACTTTGTTTCCAAGTTTGAAGACGTTTTGCTTCCCAACCAGGAAGCTTTTTCAATTCAAAATAGCGTTGAGTTCGAGGTTCTATACAGTAACCCAACAAAACCTTGTTTTTGTTTTGAAACATGCAAATTAAAACAGACGAACGGGTCCACCTCTTTGGAATGGGGGTCGTTTGGCTTCTTTTGTTAGCCTGCAATGCCCCATACCTGTCTATGTCTCTCAAAGGGTGGTCAATAAAGGGAATTGTTGGCCTGGCTGAATAGACGAGTCTTCTGTTCTCCTTAAAAGGGGTTGGAGCTGCGATGATAGCAGGAAGGAATTAACTCAATTGCTGCATTGTAGGTTTTTGAAAGCTGAAATCTGAGTCCACCACCTCTGTTTAAGGTTGGCTTTTCTTTCTTGACATAGATGGCTTCCTTCACGCCCCTCTCAAACCAACTATTTTCTTTATCCAAAATGTGATCATTCCGGTCCTCAAAATAATGTCCTTTGTCCAAAAGGTGTAGATGTACCGCAGAGTCTTGTCCAGACGAGGCCGCTCTTCTGTGCTGGGTCGTGCGTCTGTGGAGAGGTTGTTTGGTTTCTCCAATATAAAGATCAGAGCATTCTTCACTGCAGTAAACTGCAGACACCACTCCGCTCATACTTGGTCTGGGGGTTTTGTCCTTAGCATGCGCTAGCCTCTGTCTAAGGGTTTGGTTTGGTTTGAAATGTTCTGGGATTTTGTATTTGGAGAAAATCCTCTTGAAATTTTCCAGAGACTCCAGCAACATAAGGGATGTTGACGTATTTGCGTTTATTCTTCTCACCGATATTTCCTTGCTGATTTGAAAAACAGCCAGTTTGGGTATCCACAGGTTTACAGTGTTTCTGTTCTTTGTGCTTCCCTTCTGTTTTAGTAGGAACGTGCTCGGCCCGCTGTTGTAAGGTTCTGATAACTGAAAGTTTGTGTTCCAGTGGGTGGTGTGAGTCAAAAAGAAGATATTGGTCTGTGTGAAATTGGTATTAATAGTATATGTTTTGGATTTTCTGCTGTCATCCTGAAAGTCAGAGTAAAAGAAAAGTGTTTGGTGAAAAGAGACAAAGCTGCTCACCTTTTCAAACTCGATGAAAGCGTAGCAGAGGGAATCTCCAGTCTTCCAGTCTCTGATGATCTCACAGCTGTGCAGAAGAACAAAATAATGTCTATCAAATATCCAAAGAGAAGAGAAAAACTGGCAAAGATCATAAGGATTGGGATAAAGCTAAAGTGGGCCGACTGACCTTTTAATGGAGCCGAAGCGAGAAAAGATGATTTCCAGGTCCTCATCTGTGGTGACTGGATTCAGCTTGCACACAAACAGGACGTTCTCAGGAGGCTTCACATCTGCATCAGGAAGGTCCCCCACCTGTAGGGATGGTCAGGGCACCGTCAGGTGGGACCTTCAGAGCTCAGCAGTGGAGCAGATCTGTGGCTCACCATCTCTAGCAGGATAGCCTGAGTCTTTGCTTCTTTCTCCTTCAGCCTCTCCTCCAGCTCCTCGGCCGCTTTCCCATCCGTATCATCTATCACTTCATCGGCTCCTATACGGCCGCTCTGCAGATGGAAGGAAAAAAAACTGCTGGATGCCTCAATGCACGGCATTTAATATCATTTAGATGCAGCTGAGAGTCCCTCAATGGCTGCAATGAACAGCTGGTCTCACATCTAGCTGCTCTTTGGTGGGCTCAGGCGATCGATCAGGAACTGGCAGATCAGGAGGGTCATCGAAAGGATCGTCCAGGATCACTGTGTGGTTGATCCTGCAGTAAAACAGGATTTTCATTAAAATAATGATGAAACTGGATCCATCTTTTCTCTAAACCCCAGAGATGGTTCTTCCTGTGGAAACTAAAGGGTTGGTTATCCTCCTGCAGCAGTGTGTCGCAGTTAGTTTGTCGCAGGTATGATGCAGATATTTTTCTAAATTATGTCCAATATTGAAGCCTGGTCTGCGCTATGTTATTCCACACCACCACGCAAGAAGGACAATCAGCAACTAGCTGTGGGTCTAGATACGGCCAAGGTGGTGAAGAAGTGGGGGCAAGTTTGTGCGACTACTGAGGGACATGAGGGTGAAAAAGAGCGAGATCCAGGTGGAAAAAGGGTCCCAGTGTTCTCGTTCACCACGCTCTTCTAGCTGGTCCAACTTCACGAGTCGTTTTCCACAATGGCGGTCATATAAACAAAACAAGCCGGTAAGGTACCAAACGGGAAATACACATAGTGTAGAGTGGACTGCTGGTGGGGGGAAAAGCACGGGGCCGTCGGTGTCCAGGCTACCGCCACCGGGTCAGGTTCGGTCAGACCAGCCAGTGTTTTTCGACAACATGCAGCACTGTAGTCGACCAAAATCCTGGACGATTTTGAAATCCACCCCGGACCTTTTTTTTTGTAGCACATGTCCGGGAAAAAGAGGACATCTGGTCACCCTACCATATCATCTCATTCTAGGGCTTTTAACCAGGCTGCATTAGGGCTCATAGAACAGCAAATATGCCATTTTCAGCCCAACCAATGTTACACACCCTATTTAGAGACCTTAAGGACCAGCAATTAAATACCCTATAGAATCATTCTATCACCCCTTTAAGGAAGTTCAGCCTAGGGCTGGGCGATATAGAAAAAAAGCTTATCGATAAAAAAAATGCATATTGATCGATATCGATAATTATTGAAAAGATTTGAAACCATATTTTATGTGCAGCTCTGCCTGGACATTTTATGATATTGCTAAATGATTTAATTTTCATAAAGAACACAAACACAGACTTCGAATTAAATCTTTATTTAACCAACTTTTTTAACCATAACAGAATTGTTTTAAAGAAAAATAACTTAAGAGACCTGAGTTATGTTATTAAATACTGACAAAGAATAAACTAAAGTGACCAAAATAAATATAACAAATAAATAAATGCCCCCCCACCGCCGCCGCCGCCCCCGTTTCCTGCTTTAACCTGAGTTATTACTTTGATGTTTCTGGCCCCTCAGCATTTTTATCTCAATTGTTAGAACTACGTGGGAAACTGCCCAGAACTTAATATATATATTTTCCCGAAATTCCTTGGAGGAGAGCCGCGTCGGGGCCTACACAGCTCGTACTCCTGCGGGTGTGAGCGGCTGAGATGATAAAAAAAAAAAAAAAAGTTGGTTGTGTTATCAGACTGGTTTTCACTGGTTCCTGACACATTTTCCAGATGACTGTGGTTTGTTTTTTGTCCGACTTGCCATGACCGAAATACTGCCAAACTGCCGAACTACAAAAACCTTTCTTTGGAATAATTTCCTCCGCCTCTCCTTGCTGCATCTTCATGTGCTCTGTGTTGTGGTTTGAGAGGGCGGCGCTTTGTGACGGCATGCCTGGGTCCGTGATTGTGATTGGTTGGGAGGAAGCAGTGACTAGCATAAACCTACATGCTAGGCTACAATGAGAAGGAAGGGAAACTGCGTTTTTTTATCGAACTTTTATCGAGCCTCTTTTTTTCTATTGCGCCGCATGTCTATCGATCGATATATATCGTTATTGAATTATCGCCCAGCCCTAGTTCAGCCTTCAGCAAGAGCTCCTGCTCGTCTTCCAGAACCAGAACCAGACGGGGCCAAACTGCTGCACTGACCGTCCCTCCATCCAGGACAGCGCTCCTTTTCCTAGAACCAGCCTCTGCAGAGACGGTTTCTGATGACCCGGTGAGCGCCTTCCAGCTCAAGCAGACAGAACCAAACATGGCGAAGCAGCTCTAGGCCGCCTTAAAAAAACTGAACCAATAACTGAACCAATTTTTAGTCTGTCCACCGTCTGGCTCTACATCAACTCTAATAAACGCTCCCATCTCTGGAGGAAATCACCCACACAGCATCATGCTGCCACCACCATGTTTCACATGGTATAATGTTTTCTGTCTTTTATACTTTGGTTTAGGTGTTCATCTGGATTTTATCGCTAATGCTGCCTCTTCTAAGACGTCTGTGGAAAACTGACTTGCATGCTCCAAATGTTTCTTTAATCTGCTGTCCTCAAAAAGGAGCATTTTTACCTAATTTATCAAAGTGAGAAAGTAAAAAAATTTCTAAAATTAAATGATTTTTTTTTTTCTTTAAACATTATGGAACTATTTTGTGTTGCTGAACACAATCACATAAAGCAGACTGAAGCTCATGAGTTTCCTATAATAAAAGGTTCTGGATGTTGGGCTGGGATCAGATGTAGCCCTTTATGGTTGGAACACCTGAACGTTCTGCTCTGACTCACCTGATGTCCTGATATGGGACAAAGTCCTTGTCAACAAAGGTCTCGTTGATTTTAGCCAGGATGTCCAAACCTTCTGTAACTTCTCCGAACACGGTGTGGACTCCATCCAGGTAATCCAGGTTCTCCCCGGTGGTGATGAGGAACTATGGATGGAAGAATTTCATCAGTTAATATGGGACATTAACAAAAATAAAAATAGCTATGCTTTTAATATTACAAACCAACGATGCCTAAAAGGTCCCTTCACCTGAGAGCCATGCTGATCATTTCCATTGTTCACCATGGAAACCGTCCCCTTCTTCCTGTGTTTGATGCGTGGCGTCTTCTCCGAGTCGAAAAATCGTGCCTGATCACCATAAAGTTTGCTGTATATAGAGCATACGAAGGTTTTACAAAGCGCTCAAACTGGTTCCCTTACACACCTGCAATGGTTTGGATGCCTGACCAGTAAATAGATTCCCCTCCGCGGCCTGTCCCAGTAGGATCTCCAGTCTGGACAATGAAATCCCTCTGAGAAGAGGACAGAGTTTTTCCTTTAGCGGGAAAACTGACCATACAGCAGAACTTCCAACAATTCATACAATAAATCTACCAATCAGGTAGAACACGAGAAAAGGAAGGCAGATAACTTGGTTGCAGCTTCTCTGGTTTTCCTGAAAGGATCAACGGGATAAGGAAAGTGTTTCCAGCTGAGTTACAGCTCTATACCTTCAATGATCGGAAATCAGCTTTTATCTGATATAACAGCTCTAGTTTGGCTTTTCTAGATATAAATCCCGTTTTTTTCAGATGATTTCTCATCATATTATCAGCATTTAATGTAGCTCGTCTTGATAAAAATATTGCAGTTTCCCCTCCAGGGTTCTGATCTTAAACTCTTATTCATATTTTCTTTAACTTAGAACATGCTCCAAAGGTTTTAGACAGAAATGATAACGATACTTTTTAATTTATGTATTGATATATTTCTAAACTGTTGTGCAGTACTGGACACACTCTCATATTTTCTCATCTTTGTGTTGACGAATATCTATGTATAGATATCTTCTGTGTTTTTATAATTTAATCTGTGCAGATCTTTTTTTTTTTTATAAATTCGCATTGAAAAGGAATCAGAACTTTGAAATGTGACGGTTTATGATTTAAAGTTAATATTTGACATATAAAGTAGTTTTTTTACCAGGCAGAGTAGTCTGCTTTCAGATACAATTGTAAACAAACATAACATAAATGTTATGTTTGTTTTAGTGTGCTTCGTCTGCTAGATAATATTGGACAGAGGGAAAAATATTCAACAACAATTGCTCTGGGTTTCATCTTTGTTTTTTTCTATTTCCCCCACAGTTCTGGTCATTAAACTTATATTAATATTTTCTTTATGTTAGAACATGCTCCAAATGTTTTAGACAAAGCTGATAATGATACTTTTTCATTTATGTATTGAAATACTTCTATACTGTTGTGCAGCACTGGACACATGGTTGTATTTTCTCATCTTTCTGTTTATCAATATCTATGTATATATATCTACTGTAGTTTTATAATAAAACTGTGTAATCTGTGTTTACTGTGGTTCATCTGCTAGATATAGGCACTTGGAAAAACAATTAAGACTCGCGAGCCAGCGAGTTGCCTCAATGACATCATCACTTTTTCAGGGGTTATTTTTCTGCTCAAGATGTAAGAGACTTTTGTTTTAACTCGATGAAAGGTTATGACGTACTGATCATTTACCACCGACTGTATATGTAAGGTAGGTTTAAACGTTCTCGGAAATCAGACATTTTTTGGTCTGGAATCATTAAACTGCCCAAGACAGAGTGAAAATGGTAAAAATATTTATCTGAATATTGAACTTAATTGAGCTTTTTATTTCAGATTTTCAGTAATTGTTAATTTATGGCTTTTTAAATAGCTGGAAATATAAATTCTGTTTCCGGTCGGCTTCTATGCCCTAAATTAAACAAATTATTACAAAAATATGTTTCTTTTTCATTAATATGTCAGTAAAATAAGTTAATATGCAAAACACAAATAAATAGGAAAATAAAAGTCAGATAGATATTGGTGTACTTCATTATTTTTTGTCTTCTATTTCAGTAGAGTTTTCATTTTAAGAAAGTGTAAGCAAACTACTAATTATATTCAGAAATTCCAGAGACATGATGGACAATGAAAAGACAGGCTAGCAAAGGCAAGGCAGGGTGGTGTTAATCCAAGATTCTTTCAGGTTAATGCTGCTGTGATGGAAAGTCCAGACACTCTGTTAAACTGGATAAAAACAACAAATCCATTTGGCCCTCATAATCTTCTAGTCCTTTCCAGTAGTAAAGCATCATTAGAAATGAATCATACCCTCTGTGTCATTGCATTTGTGAGACTGGAATTTTTATTGTCTATTATCCACCTAAATACTTTCAAAGATTCATTTTGATATCTATTTCAATAAAAAAAAGTTATCATCCTTTTAAAATTCTTTTTAATGTGTCCTTTTATTAGAATAATTATCATTGATGATGTGAGTTTATTACACCTTGGTATTTTCTGCCTGTTGAGTGTCAAAACTGATGTTTTAATCTAATTAGGACAGTTTCCCTGTCTGGCTATACAGTTATGATCTTCATTCTGTATGTGGCAAAGATTTGATCTCTTTGCCACGAGTGATCTCTTTTCAAGGAAAAGAACCAGAGGTAGAGCTTCAAGGTGCATACACAGAGCATATCTTTAACACTTTCATTTGTAAACAATTTTCAGTTATTTCTAATTCATTTTCTATTGTCCATAATTGTAATTATCTTGATTTATTATCAGCCATAAATCTGCCAATACTTGCCCAATTCCAACAAATGAGATATAATTTTTTATCATTTAAAGAGCTCTGTTTGTTAAACAAAAAAAGATTTAGCACTTAAAGTACCGGTAGTTGAAAAATATGCCTACCAGATAATATTTGACAAAAGAAAAACATATTCAACCACGGTTGCTCTGGATGACATCTTTGTTTTTTTCTATTGGCGCCCTCCTATGGAGTCTAACTAACAATGCAGAGTATAAAATACAGAGAAGTAGGTTGCTAGCTTAGAAAGTTACAACATTAATGATAATAATAGGAAGACAGTTTAATTTTACCTGCACATTGTGGATGAGACAGTAGTTGTAGTATTTTATCTTGCATAATTTCAGGAAGTTTAGTGAGGCTGAAAGAAAGCACATTATTTCAGATGCACCAAGTTAACATGAGGACAATGAATTTGCACTACACACATTTAGGTGAGTGACTGATAGAGTAAACCACAGGTAAACAAAACGTGAATAAAACGGTCAGACATTAGCTAGCCATCTAAGCTAACACTGCTATAATCTATAATTCAGCTCTCAGATGTCTTATTTAGTAATAAACTACGTAATACGATAGTAATTCGTTAAGGGTAATTGTTTCATAGTCTTACTTTTAGGTCTTTCCTCTGTGAACAAATCAATTACGATATCCCCCAGCGTCGTTTCAAGGAGCACCGCCATACTGACGTTTTCTTCTTCTTCTTCTACTTTCTATTCTTGGTAAAGTTTATTCGGCGGTTGGCAAACAACTGTAAGTGCGCATTACCGCCACCACTGATTTGGAGTGGGAACTGGAACAGCTAACTGTGGTTTTTACTTCTCGCGAGAAAATAAAAACATAGCGACGTCCTTTACGCATGCGCAGTGACTAGATGTGCGCAGAGGTTTTTCCTGAGTCTGGTTTTTGATGGACGTGAGCTAAAACCAGAGATGGCGAGTCCCACTGTTAGTTTTATTGTTCTTCTCTTTGTCGCCGAGTCGATGACAAAGCAGCTGAACACGGTAGGAGCAAAATAGGAGTGTTTTCTGATGTTAGCAACGGTGCTAGCATCTCCGTTCAAATGTAGCCGTGAAGCGTTTGAGCATTTTCTGTTTTCACACTGACTTGTTTATCCACGCAGGAAAATATCCTGATTAACGTAACAGCGGGGCCACTGGCAGACACCGAGCTGCAGCAGTCCAGCAGCTTACAGGTGAATTGATGCAATAATCCAGGCTTCCCGTCTATGCTCAGCCTCTTTCTGGGAAAAAGGAGATGACTCATGGGGTGGATGCTGTGTTTTCTTATTTTCCTCAGATCAATTTGAACATATCAGTGGGTGAAGAGCAGGTGCTGGTCAATGCAATCCCCGTGGAGCTTTCTGGGGTCACTAGGTTCAACTGTCAGGCTGTTTTCTGTGAGTTTTCCTCCATTTTCCTTAAAGCTTGGAAAGCAGAATGTTAGACTGCGAGTGGAGGAAGCCCCATCCACCCGGTATTGTTTTCATTCTACACAGGAAATCCCTCAGTCCCAGTAATTGTTTAAATGGTATCGAAGAGATTATTTAGATCAGGGGTCACCAACCATTTCAAGGCTGAGGGCTACTTCATGGCTACCGAATCATAGGAAGGGCTACCAATACTGACCTATGAACAAGAGGGGTCAGCGTTCACCTAAACTTCATCCAAATTAAACACATTTTTATTGTTAACTTTT
>NW_015150870.1:425877-435601 GCF_000732505.1 Cyprinodon variegatus | reverse complement strand
AAGCCAACCACCAGTAGTAAACAAGAAGAAGAAGCGAAGTAGCAGAAAAAAATCAGTTGTTGTGGAGAATTGTGTGGGTATGGTGAGTGGGAAAGAACAGGAGTTGGAAGACGTGCCAGCAGCACTTTATAGGTCTGCTGTATGGGACCACTTTGCATTTAGAGTGACCTACGATGACGGCGGAAAGAAGGTTGAGGATAAAAGTGCAACAGTGTGCAAGCATTGTGCAACATGTGTTGTACTATACAAGACATAATAGATTTTCCTAACAACCAAAATATACCGAACCGAAAACCTTGACCACGAAACCGTGAACCGAACCGAACCGTGGATTTTGTGAACCGTTCCAGCTATATCTCGTTTTTTGTTTTTAAAAAAAATCCAAGAGCAGAGCCTCGGCTGACTATCCGCAAACATTGCAGGTTGTTAAAAAAAAAGCCACGATTAGGTAACAGAAAGTTATTGACTCGTTTCAGCATGGTAGGAAATCTATGACTGCAGTACAAGCTCTAGAAAATGTGAATAAAACAGTATCCTTTCAAACAAATACCAGATTTTTCTTCTTTTTTTTAATGTGCATTTACTAAAAGTTGAAATAAAAACACAGCTTGAACTTTGGATGATTAGCAGTGTAACTGACTCCTTGGTGTTTTCCAGTGGACAGCAGTAATGGAAGCAGTGAGTTTGACTCGGGGGACTTGCTGTCAGCCGTCACCCGGGTGATGGTGAGCCAGAACCGGCTGTACAGCGACTCCGATGAGGTGGTGGCTCTGCAGGTCTTCAGCCAAGTCATCGAGCTGGAAGGCAAAGAGGTGAACTCTTTTTTTTCCTTCTCCCTTTCGGCCCATTTATTCATGTGTTATTACTGCAGTCTTCACCTTCTCTTTGTGCCGCTCAGGTCCACCAACCAGACATGTGTGAGGTGAAGATACTGATGAGCCCAGACTTCCAGAAGCTGGCTCAGTTTACCAACATCTACCCCATCGGACACAGTGAGCTCTTTCAGATTCCCAGGGAAAATGACGTGGTGGTGACAGATCCCCCAAACTCTAGAAGAGGTTTGTTCCAGAACCTCCACTCGCTTCTCTTTTATTATTCTTCCCTGCAGTTTGTCATTTTACCTCTAATTTTGTGACCAGATGAAGAGCAGCTGATGTCTCAGACCACCAGCCAATACCCGCACACAGAGAAGCAGTCAGAGACCACGCAGGAGGAGATCGCCGCTCCAGGGAAGCTTCCAGAAACCCCTCTAAGGATGGACCCCTACCTGCTGTATGACGAGATCTACACTGACATCCCCGATGACACAGAACCAATCCCATCGCAGCAGGGGGAGAGGGTCAGCCCGCCCAAGGAAGCTACATCATCCTACTCGGTAGGTGGGACCTGAACTCCTGGATGCGTTTGGCTTTTTGATTGGCTGTCGGAGCTGTGTGGATGAAAGTGATTTTATCACGCTGCTGGTAGGATCCATTCATCTAGAAGGAGCTAGGGAAAAGGAGACCAACACTAGAGGGCAACAGAGGGCACCCCAGAAAAAACTAAGAACTTAAATATATCCAGAAAAAAACACAAAATAGGAATAAAACCAATAAAACTAGAAAACAAAGAAAAACATGGATCATAGTGAAACTGAAAACTCAAAAGAAAACAGAACCAAAATTGTGACACGTGTGTCAGATGTTTTTTTCTGGGTGAGTAGAAAGACAGATTTTATGTAACTGTCAGTTGGTTAGAGTTTGGATAGATTCTAAGAATAGATTGGTTGGTAAAAAAAACAATCTAGTTGGTTAAAACTATTTTGATTAGAATAAACAATGTAATAATCTGAATTTGAACAGGCCACAGGTTTCAGTTGTGTCATTAGGTATTTTACTGTTGCTTTCTGAGAATGAGACAGTATAGATGTGGCGTCTTCTGTGAGATGTTGCCCTTCAATCCAAAGGTTGTGAGTTGGAGCCTTGGTGTAAAAGCTTTAAAGGTTGCTCTACTACTTAACCAGTATTTTGGCCAAAGTGACCAATTTTTATTGGGTTGCTTTTTACCAACATAGATTGGGTAAAAACGCTGCCAAATTAGATTGGTTGGTTTAACTAAAAGATTGGTTGAACACATAACTTCCAACCCAATAAAACCCAAAGCTGTGATAGTTTTTTTTTATTTTTGAATAAAAATTAGTAATACCTCTCATTTTGCTCATCATTGCCCCATTTTCACAAACACTTTCACTGTGTGCTCGAGTTTATTTCACTAAAATGGCAGAAAAACAAGACATTTCTAAGACATTTTCCTCACAAAAAACCTTGCAAAGGATTTTATAAGGTTTGGCTCACACCAATCATTAACAATTTCAAAGGAACCTAAATGGAGGAAAAAAAAAAATATAAAAAAAAAATCAGATATTACGAACTGTAGTTCTGCACTCCACCAGTAGGTGGTGACATGTTCACATGAAGCTTCAAGAACTGTGGGGATCGTTGAAGCTATTTGGCCAAACGGTTAAATGCCTCATGAGGCTTCATCTCACCATCACTATGGATTAATGAATTAATCTAAAGTTAATTGATCTTACTGATCAACAAACCATTAATTAATCTCTTTATGATCTTTCCATAAAATAAAAGGCAAAATATTTGTATCCCAGTATACTGAGTCGAAATAAAATCCTTTTTAACAATTCATTGTACCAGCTGTATTAAATATTATAATGTATAATAATGTTATTTTTAAATCTTTTTATTTGACAAGGAATCTGCAGTACAAATGTTCTACACAAACCAGATTTAACTACAAGCTCACTTTCATGCTTTGTAGGCAAGAAACAGCAGAAGAAAATATACCACCATTTTCTTTATTTACAGTTAACATGTAAACATGCTCCACGCTTTCTCACACTTTGTTCAACTTATTTATAAAATATAACAAAACAGGAACATATAAGGCCACTGAATTAAATATGAATAAAATATTTGAAATTCAATGATCAATAATTAAAGTATCAATTAATGGATGAAACAAATGTTAATCTGATGACTCATTACTCAACAATCATAGGTTGATCTTTTTTTCTCACATCCTCAGTTTTGGTTTATCTGCACGGTGCAGAAAGCTAACCCTACACTTCACCTTAAACACAGTGTTTCAACCAAAGCCGTGCTGTTGGCAGCATTATGCTGTGGGATGTTTGCAGTTGAGCCTAGGAGGACAATGATTGGAGCTACATGCTGGGAGAAAACCTGCTAGAAAGAGAAGCTGTATAAGACTTTAAATCAGAGGTCACAGATTAGCGGTCCGGATCCAGAACCCCCTGCTGGCTAATCTGGACCCAACCTGATTTAAAACATTTATAAATTACTGCGTGTTATCCGACGGCAGTGTAATTTCACTTGCGCTGCTTCTCCTGTTAATACGGTAAAGCCTTCCAGAGCGTCCGGCTCCAGGCTACACGTGATCCAAATGATCCAATGAGCTGCTGTCAGTCTGGGTTGCTGCTGCTGCTACTTTTAGACACAGCAGGCAAACCTGTGGCAAGCCGGGCGATGGGAAAGAAGGAGAAGATGATGAGAAAAAGAGAGCAGAGAAAGTGTGGACTGCTGGAAGAACTGTGGTGAACTGGTGAAAGAAAAGTGAAATGGTGCTCAAAGATGACCCTGAGCATTTAGAGGATGTTTGGCTCAACCTGCTGCTGTGAAGCAGGATTCTCCACCATGAACAGAATCAACAATAAATATGGATCCAGGCTCAAAATGAGCTCCTTGATATGTGCTTTAGAATGACTTAGTCTCCATTCAGACCAGGTTTAAAGCCTTGCAGGGCAGCATAAAGCCCACTGCCAACATTAAGACAGAAAACGATCAGTTCAGGTGTTTTATGAAATATGTGAATCAGGAAGTTGTCTATATACCAAAATGAACGATTGTTGTTCTCTACTTCAAAAAACACTTTAGATTTTCCTTATATTTAAAAATTCAATGTATAACATGGATCCTTAAACACCTCATTTTATTTCAGTTTAAAGTAACAGATTACAATAAATAAGCTTTACTGGTTGATGATTTTCTTTATTCGGACCTCTGCTGGCTTTTAATTGGTTTCCTCTGATATAAAACCTGAAACCTACTGCCAGAGCTATGATGGAGCGCTTCAGGTCATGTTCATGGGTTCAAACGGCTCAGTTCAATAAGTGACAGCAATCTCAAGAATGGCTGTGACTCCATCCTGGAGAGAAATATCAGCTGTGCTGCTGCCATCAACACCTTTGTTTAGATGTGGCCTGTTTTTCAGTGTAGTCCTGTTCATGTGCTGTGAATTGGCGCTATAGAAATAAACTGAATTTTTTCAGATTTTTTTTTTTCAGTAATAGAAAACGTTGTGATGATTAATTTTATGGCCTGACTTTATCTCCATAGAGTGTCTAAGGGTTGATCCAGTGGTTCCGTCCTGCTCTAATCTGTCCATCCTCTCCTCAGGCCATGTGTCAGTGGGTGGAGCAAGCGAGGGAGCGTCTGCGGAGCTTCTGCTACGAGTCGCTGCCGCTCTTCTTCCTCATCATGTGGGTGGTTGTGATCGGTGTTGTCGGCTCGGCGTTCATCGTCAAGATCTTGGACCTGTTCTTCCCAGCCTGTGAACACAAGTCAGTGTTCCTGTGGGGGGGGGTTATAGAGAACATCTGGGTTATGTTGTGATCTAACGGCTCTCCTTGGTTCTGCTCCACAGGAACATTTTCCAAATCAACCCCATCACTCTAATGCCAGAGGAGGAGAAGCTCAACCTGTTGGAGAGCGCAGAGCTGGAGCCGCCTGAAGAAGAGAGGAAGCCTTGATGGGGAGCGGGTTCGGACCGGCTTCTTTTGGTTCTGATACCCAGTTTTTAGTCCAGCCCTGGTTCTGTTCCCTGCTTCCAGTCAGACCTGTGACCCCATCCTACTGTTTCACTTCAGTTCATTCACGTCTGATGGAGGTGATGGTCCACAGTTTGGGGAATAATGATGCTGATTCTGTTTATTATTAAGGACAAAAAAAAACATTTAAGGTTAAGTTTGAATAGAATTAGCTTCAAACTTTTATTTCTCAGCTGTTTCTGTGCTCTGAAGGAGGCTTTGTGCTTTTTGTTTTCATGCTAAATACTGGAAATTCAGAAATCCTGTTCTAACAAACGGCAGGAATAAACTGGGCCTTTAAACACAAAAGAAGTTAATTCAAGATGGCTTCCCTCTCCCAATGTTTGTCAAACCGCTAGAGTGAAGAAAATGTTTTCATCTTTAAACATGGGAAATGGTTCCTTTAAGCAGGTCAGATCAGAATAATTTAAAGCACAAATAAAGAAAATGACCTTTTTGTTTCCCAGTCAGCTGATAAGCCTCGACCCAGAGCAGAGGGGAGAGCGCCCCCTACCCCCCATACCTGGCTCAGCTGTCGCCCTTTAACCAGATATCTCTGCTGGCCCTTGGAGACAAACCTATGCACATCATTCCCTCCGCATGTTTGGTGTCACTGTTGAATGTCGCTCCTGAAGAAGCACCTTCCTGTGAAGCCTGCTGCACCTGGTGAGGGGCTCCTGTCGATTGTTCTTCACCGTGCCTCGTTTAGAGGGTCACCTTCATGGCACTAACGTACCAGTTTATGTTGAATGTAAATTAATTTTCTCTTAGAGAACTCCTGCTCTGACTGAACAGATGGAACCACAAAGTTTTGTATTTGCCTGTAAAAGCTGGACGGACGTTGCTAATCTCATGTTCCGTAATCTAGAGTGCCTCAGATGATCCGTTTCCTCTCTGTGTGACCAGGACGCCATCTTTAACGTTCAGTTTTAGTCTGACGGTAAACCTTCAGCATGCTTTTGTCCCTTCCTGTCCCATTTAATGAACAGTTTTTACTCCTCGGATCAAACGTTCTGGACTCAAACGGCATGATGTACGACTTTATAAAGAGCTGCATGTGTGGCGGCGTACGGTTTCTGCATGGCAGCCCCCAGCTTCCACAGCAGGCTAGAAATCAGCTCCTAGAGCAGGCAGTGTGGACGCATGACTTTTAGAGATGTTGCTGAAAACTGAAACGGCTTTGTTCAATCAGTGCATATCCATGTGTTACATGTTTGGAGTTGGAACTTAATAAATGCTTTGCTTACAAACACCATGTTCACGTCTGATGATTGTGGGCTGCAGGAGGAGACGCTGCAACGTCTGAGCTCATCCAATCAGCAGCTGCTGGGGAGTAAAAGGTCCTTCCTGACATCAGACCTCAAAAGTATCAGATAATCCTGGTTTGGATGCAGATCCATTATGAAACATTAGGGTTCATATTTTTAATGAAATAAGACTTCATATAAAAAAAACAATGAAAAAAAATCAGAGAAGCCCCATGTAGGTTTTGATTCAAACTTTAATTTGAGATTAATTAATTTATCTTTCAGGTCAATATTCATATAAGCAGGCTGCAGTCGATCAGTTCATTGGTGAACAGTGTTTCACTGGTTGAAAGCTATGAGGAGGTTAAAAATTTAATTAAAGAAAAGAGTAATATTAAAACCATCAATGAAACCAGGGAAAGGGGATGATAGGCCACTGCTGAGAGGTTAGATGTTGCATTTGTCAACTTTTTTAATAACATTTTCAGAGATATCCAAATTAAGTATTTAAACGTTTATAGGGCAAGTTACCATTTTAGATCACTTGCAAACCCCTTACAAATGGAGTCCTCAACACCCGTCCCTCAGTGAGCTCTAGAAGCACAAGATCTATATTCAGCAAAGATGCTGCTACATGGCTGTACATCTTGTTTTGGCATCTGACCAATTAGATTATCCCTAGAATGATAAAATATTTACTGGAAATTAAGTTGGGGAAAAAAAGGTAAAAAGCTAATTGAAGAGTTAATAATCCTATTTAACAATTATATTTAGGTTTATAAACTAAAAAATGTCAGTATCAGCATTAATGCCTCTAAGGTTATGGTGCACCAAAGAAATGTGTTTCTTTCACTCAAAGTGTTTTTCTTGAATTTCTCATGAAGCACTTTTATTATTTTTCTTAATATATCCGGGCAGGTTGGTGTTTCTAATTGCATTGACATTAATTTTTGCCATCAAAATATCCAGATTTTTAGAATGTTCCAATAAGGTCTTGTCCTGGATTCCAATAACACTATTGGCTTGAAAATATTTAACTGAGTGCCCAATAAAGGGTTAACTGTTATTTGAAGATAATTTATATTAGAATATTGTGTATTAGTTTAGTCAGTCTGCAGATCTCAGGCACTGTTTGTCAGGTTTTAATCTGGAAGGATTTTCAGATAAAAAAAAAAGAAATTATTGTAATCCATGAAATGAAGACTTCTTCCATAAACTTGATTGTTTCAGCAACACCAGCAGTCAGATGCACACCTTGTAACAGTTAAAAATAAAGTGCAAAAAGCTCATCCATAATGGTAGCTCTGACTGAACCATTCAGAATTTCTCCACTTTCCTTGATGGGCCCTCGGCTGGTCCCCTGCAATTCCTTTTTTAAACTTATAATCTGTCATGATTTATGGACATTAAGATGTAAAGAGAAGCGTCCTCTCCTGGTCAGACCCTGTAATTCAGTGAAAGGGTGGAGTCAGAGCAAAGAAACTGCACGCCCAGGAGAAGGCCAGTGGCTGGAAGCTGGAGGGGATTCTGAGACTCTTGCAAGAGAATATTCAAACTTATTTAACGTCCTCAGACTGAGAGATGGAGCTCTGACTGGACAAAGCTCAGTTCATACATTTAAACAGCAATTCCCAATACACACACTCTGCCTGGAACTATCCACCCCTACATAAAGAACTTTCTTACAAAAACATTTGGTTAATCCAAAGAAGAAAAAAAACACTCAATTCATGGACATCAATTTTAGCCAGATAAACACTCAGGACAGGTCTTCTGTTCACGGCTTGAAGGAGGCTGTGTGATCTCATTCTTATCTCATGACCCTCCCTTCACCCTTGTCTAGAGTAGGGAGGCTGCTGCTTTCTGTCACCCCCACCCTCAACTCCATAACATTACCTACGTGTTTACAAAACAACAATAAAAGGTGTCTAATATTAAAAAACAGGCAAACCTGAGTCTAGTTATGCTTTGGTTCTACTGACTTTTAAATTTTTCAATTTCAAAAACTCTGATCAGTTGTGTCCCTTCAGTGCTTTAAGCATATTTTAGACACCGTTGATCTAATCCTCTCTGCTTTTTATACATCCATGTTCAGATGCATCTCAACAAATAAAAAAATATATATACATTTATTAGATGGATATAAATAAACCCTATATTTCTGTTAAAGCTGTTAACTGGACACAACAGAAACACCTGAAAAAGAATAAATTAAAATGTGGCGCTTTAAACCCTGGGTGGGTGGATGGTGGACAGCAGCCTTACTGTGGCGGAACGAAGCTGCAAACTTGGATGTATCTAGGGCAGCCGTATCCAGGATTAATGATGGAATGTTTAGTGGAAGGAAAAAAACGCCGGCAGATAAATGCTCCCCAGTAACAAGGAATACTGCAGCCTGGAAAGGGCTGCTTAATGAGAGAGACTGAGCAGAGGAATCAGAAGCTGGAGTCCCGCTGCGCTTCTGTCTGGAGAATATTTCCTCATGAAGGCAGAGGATGAACTTTAACTGTGATCAGACTCTTCAGCTGAAAGCTCCCTGGTTCTGGACGGATAGAGAGTGAGGGAGCCTCTTTATCTGCTGCTGATGTTTTACCAAACCCAGAACAGTTTTATCTTTTCTAAGCAGCTCCATGATCCTGGTTTGATCATCTTGAAGGCCTTGAACACTTGGATCATGCTCTTAAAATAAGTGTTTTCCCTCCTATGTTGAGCAGATCAATGTGATCTGCTGATGAAATTAAGGACTTTTACCTTAAAATAACTGGATATTATGCTCTTTACCATAAAGCTTATTTTATATATAAACAATCAGTCTTACCTGCTCAAATCCCAGAGCAATATATTTATTCCAAGGAAACAGACTTTATTTTTTAATGTGTATAAAATGCTTTGGTCTGATTTAGCTTTCTGAGATGATTCATAATAAATATAAAAATGGGAAAAATCACCCTGAGAGGAATAAATTTAAAGCAGACTTTATTTTCCACATTAGAATGATCTGAAAGTGAAACACTTAGATCCAGGTTTCTTGTCCTTCCGTTGGAAAAACAGTCTTTTTAACATTTGCCAAAATATATAAAGTTCATCTCTACAGAAGTTTTATGTTACAACCTAAAAAAATAATCCAACTGTGGCTCTTTAGAAAGGACTAAATTCCTGCTGTAGAAATTTATAGAGAACTACACCGTTTTGTTTCAAAGCATCCTGTTAAAGGAAAAGTCCGCTCATATTCAGAATCAAACTTCTGAAAGTGCTTTAAATATGAAATTATTACATCCTGTTCAATAAATGATAAGTGTTTTTAATTAAGTGTAATTGTCATTTGAATGCCCTTTGCTCCAGTAAAGTCAAAGAACACTACTGCCACCTACTGGTTAGTGACGTCACGGTGCGGTATCGGCTGTTGATCAAGTCCCAGTGCTGTATCTGGTGTTTATCACAACGCGCTATTATCCAAGAAGTTTGATGGTAAATCCTCCCTCTTCAAGTTGGCGATCCAACGATGAACCCGTCTGTGGAGGATCAGGAATCAGAAAAGGTGAAATAACAAATTTTTTTCCCTTTTACCCGATGTATTCCAGCATCCAGCTGCCATGCA
>NW_015150870.1:421124-423793 GCF_000732505.1 Cyprinodon variegatus | reverse complement strand
CGCTGTCAGAATCTGAGCTGCTTCCTCCCCAGTCCTCCTCATCAGTCTCTCCCTCTCCGCCCAAATCGCTATCATCAATACTTTGAAGGATTTCTAAAGCCTGTTTCGCTGTTAGATTTCTTCTGAAAAGCATTTTTCGGTATAAGCTAAAGAGTTCTAGGTAGAATGTTGGTTGCTAGGCAACAGTAACGAACATCAATCAACCACGGGAAGAAATTACAATACAATTAATAGATCCGTCAAAATGATGGCTGTAGGAAATCGAGGTAGAATTAACTATATTTTTTACGTTTTAATTTTATAAAAAAAAAAAAAAAAACTACATGAAATGAATGAAATATAGAAACAGAAAGAGTCAGTTAACATGGGCAACATATGATTAATTTGTGGGGGTTATTTTCAGGGGGTGTGTCCTCGGCTGCTCTGACCTGCACACGTTGGTGATGTCAGCTCCAGAGTAGCCCTCCAGCTGCTCTGAGATCTTGTCCAGATCCACGTCACTGGCCAGCTCCAGCTCCTTCAGGTTGATCCGGAGCATCTCCACTCTCCCCTTAACTGCAAATATAAAAACAGTCGCTATCAGCATCTGTTCTACAACCAGAGAGGTCGGCTACCCAGATGGAGAAACGTCTCCTCCCTCAGTTAACACCAGAGACCTGGTGGGTAACATCTGCTATCTTCTGCAGCTCAGGGTCCAAATATCTGCAGCTAAAGTCCAGAGAAAGGGAAGCAATAGATGATTATCTGAAGGTTGCAACCAGCGAGCAAAGACAATGAAGCATAAAGCCTGTAGTGAGGTAATCTTTGGTGAGTCGTGACCAAAGATGGCGGATCAATCCTGTTAGATTTCAGCTGGAGAGCAATAAAATGCACAGCTGTTAACTCTCCTGGTAACCGATAACTTCCAGGTCAGGATGGGCCTGATGGCTTGGAATTATTTTAACAAATACCAGTATTAGAAGATCTGGAGAGTTTATTTATATTAAAGTTCAAAAGTACCACAATTATGTTTTTGGTTTGTTTTTTTATTTTCGTTTGTTTTAAAATTATGTTTTAATATTTGGTACATCAAATAATATGTTTTATGGTTTCTCTTGTTTTAAAGGAAAAGTCCGCTCATATTCAGAATTCAAACTTCTGAGAGTACTTTAAATATGAAATTGTTCCATCCTGTTCAATAAATGATCAGTGATTTTAATTCAGAGTAATCTTCATGTGAATGTGCTTTACTGGAGGCATCCATGTTTGTCAAAGAACACTACTGCCACCTACTGGNTGAATTTCAATGGTGAAGTCCTCTGGAAATCTTCAATAATTGTTGTTGATTGCAGATGTGTCTAGTAGTTCCCATTGATTTAGCTTGTAAAGCGGGGAGAATGGCGCTAGGCTTACCGCACCGTGACGTCACTGCTGGAAGCACCACTGTTAGTCCATCAGGCTAGTCTGAGCCGTTTCTCCTCCACAGAAACAAACAAACCTGCTCGTCTACAGGTCTCTTAAGCTCCGAACTAACTTAATGCTAGAAGTAAAACAATAGTGGTGGCGCTGAGTTTAAGCAGTGCCCGCTGAGGGCACTGCTTAAACTGGGATCAAACCAACGTCTGAGCAGCTTTACCTGAAGGCAGAGGGATGTAAATCCTCTTCTCCAGCCGTCTCCTCAGGGCCTCGTCGATGTCCCAGGGGAAGTTGGTAGCGGCGAGCACCATCACCATCTTTGATGGGTCGTCGTTCTCCGAGGCTCCGCCCACACCTGCAGCACAGCAGAGCAGATGCTGATGAACCGAGCAGGGGAGCCTTTGACACGTCAAAGCTAAATGAGAACCGTACCGTCCATCTGGACCAGCAGCTCTGCCTTGACTCTCCTGCTGGCCTCGTGTTCCTCTGAGGTTCCTCTGCGGCTGCACATGGAGTCGATTTCATCAATGAAAATGGTTGTTGGAGCGTAAAAGCGAGCCTGGAACAAAGATCAATTTCACCAATTTGCCATTTTTCTGAAATGATTGGTCTTTAAAAGGCCACTTAGCCAATCAGTTTGGTTTCCATTCTTACCATCTCAAAAAGAAGGCGAACCAGCTTCTCTGACTCTCCTCGGTACTTTGAGGTTAGCGTGGATGAAGACACGTTGAAAAAAGTAGTTCTGCATTCGGTGGCGACTGCTTTGGCCAGAAGAGTCTTCCCCGTGCCTGGAGGCCCAACCATCAGCACCCCCTGTGGAGGACAGGAGCCGTCAGCTGTAAGAAGGCTGGACAGCAGCCTGAGCAGATTAACTAAAGACTCAATGGAAGGAACAGAATGTAAAACGATGTTTTGCACAGTGAAGAACTTCAGCACACAAAGTTGCTCAATTCACGTTTCTTGCAAAAAGAAAATTTGCTGGACATGTCTGCATATATGGTCAACAGAAGCCCCATTTCCACCACCGTCTGAAAACTGATCTGTGCCAAGCATGGATCAGTTAACCGTGCAGAGATCTGTTCATTAACGACCATTTACACACTGCTCCAGCACGGTTCCTCGCCTCCTAGTGACGATCTGTGGTACTACTGCTCTCTAGACAGGGTTCCTTCCTACAGCATAAGGCAAATTAAATTCAAGACTTTTTAAGACTTTTTAATGCCACTTGAAATAAAAATTTTAAGACCAAATTGACAAGAAACACAAGAAAAACC
>NW_015150870.1:410453-420250 GCF_000732505.1 Cyprinodon variegatus | reverse complement strand
ATAACATAAATAAACACAACAGAAAAGTGACTCCCAACAGTGGAAGAGATCTAACTCTTCCAGGCTGACCCAGTTGGAGGGTCGAGGGTGTAGTCTCTCCTCTAGAGAGGGCCCAATACTAGAGATGGTAATCAATTTTAACAAAAGAAATAACACCATCCTATAAGTCCAACTTAATAAAGCTACGATTGCTATCTCTCCCCCTGATCAAAAAATGAGGTCAAATGATTAATTAGTTAACAGGCAGAGTCCGACAAGGAAAAAGCTACCTCACCAGAATGTAGTAAATTTACAAGAGAGCCTCAGCTGTTCTCCTCTGCGTCATCTCTCTGAAACCCCTTCAGTTTCTCCCTCGCTCTCTGCGCCGTAGAGTTACTCCTCTCCTGACGATCTGATCTCCGCTCCCATCCGAGAAGCTCCGACAGTGCGGCGTCCAGCGCATGTTCGCTGTCCCTCACCCGCGGCGGGTCCACTGAGATACCTCGTTTCTGTAGCTCTTTCCTTGCTGCTTCTGCGCTGCTGTAGGTCTTAACTCCAGTGTCCCAGTGGATCCTTATGCTTGTGAAAGGCGTCTGAAAGCGCACTCCTTTCTCCTTTAAAGCTTTCTTAACAGCGTTGAATTCTTTGCGCTTCTTAACAATCTCGGTCGCGTAGTCATGATCAAAGTAGAGAATACGATTGCATTATTTTCCCCTTTTTCCAAGCCTCCCTCAGTATCAGCTCCTTGGTCATAAATTCCTGAAAATTAATAATAATTTGCCGTGGCGGATCTTCGGGGCGAGGTTTCTGCGCCAAGGAGCGATGTGCCCGTTGGATTTTCAGATCCACCTCTTTCAGAAGTGGCAGTTCACGTTTAAGTAGGGTCGTAATGAACTGGGAAACCGAGCTTCCCTCTTCTCCCTCTGTCAATCCAAACATCCGGATATTGTTTCTTCTAGATCGGGACTCCAGGTCCGTCACTTTGGCTTGGAGGGCCTTCTGTTGTTTAACTGAGGCAGAGATCACGGCATTTACCTCTGCTGCCCAGTCCTCCATGCGCCCCACACGAGTTTCCACTTCATTAATCCGGCCAGACAAGCTTTGAATGTCTTTTGTCAGGTTGTCAAGTTTGCCGTTGAGTTCTTGGCCCATAAGGTTGATTTCTTGACGTAGGGAACCGTTGTCCTTTGTCAGTTCAGACTTCAGGTCTTTAATCGCTGCCATTAGGTCACTTGAGTTCACGTCAGTCCCAAGCGTCGGGGCGTCCTCTGAGTTGATAGCGTTAGCTTTTGCCGAACTGCCTTTTTCTTGACTTTTTGGCATATTTTCTTTCCTCTTTTTGCCTCTTGTGAGTCCCTTCCCACTCATCAAACATATAAGCCACACAATTTTCAGTTAACGAGTTTTTGGTGGGGAAAAATAAATTTCTAATGGGGGAGCGATCGTAAGTGCGTCTGTCTAGTCCATGGGTGAACCGGAAGTCTTCGGGTCACACCATGCTCATACTTTTCATGTTCATACTTTTCAGTTGGCCAACATTTCTATAAATCCTTTGTTTTTATTGGTCTTCAGTAATATTCTAATTTTCTGATATGATGAATATGAGATTTTCATTTGTTGTCATTTGTAATCATCAAAATTAAACAAAATAAACATCTGAAATATATGAGTTTGTATGTAATGTATGAATATAATATACAAGTTTCACTTTTTAAATGGAATTACTGAAATCAATCTACTTTTTCATGATATTCTAATTTTATGACCAGCACCTGTATGTACTGAGGTTGCCTCAGTTAGAGCCCCATCTCTCTGTCTGAGGACGTTAAATAAATTTGAACCTTTTATTCCTGCAAGAAACGCCTCTGCCTCAGCTTCCTAACTCCACAGCAGTTACCGTGCTCGGACTGATCTCAGCACGGTTTAAAGGGATAGTGTAAATGGAGTTATAGTTCCTGTCAACACAAGCATCAGTCAGTCGTTTTGACCCTCCTGTCTACAGTCTTCCCAGTGCTGTTATCTTCATAAGAACGTTGGATCACCCTTCAGTTTTTCGTTAGCTTTTCCCGTCATTTTGTGGTCTATGAAAGCAGTACCTTCCATGGTCTCCTGATGCCTTTGAAGAAAGCAGGCATCCACATGGGCAGCACCACCGCTTCTTTCAGGAGTTTCTTGGCGTCTTCTAAATCTGCGATGTCATCCCTGGAAAATCCAAAACATGAAAATATAGAGCAGCTTGCTTTGTTTAACTTGTTTCTTTGCATCCTTAAGTCAAATTAAACATGGAGGATGAGACGAGCAGCCATCATGGCTCCCCCCCCCCCCAGCCTATAGAGAATTAACACCTTAATGCCTGACAGTGTACAAAATATAATTAGTGTTTTTGCTGTCGGTCAGATTCTAGGTTAATTTGGGATATTAGTTTTTAAATATCACTTTATAATTAGTGGAAACTTGGGTGTGAAGCTAATTAGCGACACCAGGCGTCTAAAGAATAAAACCTTTCATCTCAGCATGTTGAGTATTTTATTAATGTACAGCTCAGACGTATGGATTAAATCAAAATGTGTTCTTAAATGTGGATTACTTTATTAAAGCATTTTAAATTTGGAGAAAATCGACTGGCTACCCAGTCTACAGAGCTGCTAATCCTTCCTTTGAAAGAAGAAAACTGTGTCAGGAATTTAACTACTCGTTTTAAAATAATCATTTTCATTATTAAAACGAGTTTCATATTTAACATCCTATTGAGGCACTTTCTATGAGCTGTTGCCCCCACTTCCTCACCGCCTCGACCGCATCTAGACCCACAGCTAGTTCCTGATTGTCCAGACTATAGCGCAGACCACGCTTCAATATTGGGCATAATTCAAAAATATCTACGACAAACACACTGTGACACGCTGCTGCGGGAGGTTAACCAGCCCTTTAGTCCTTGATGTGGGCGACCCGGGTTCAAATCGGACCTGTAGACCTTTGCCCCATGTCTGTCCCCCTCCCATACCCCCTCTGCTGTCCAAAAAACAAGCCACTAGTGCTGTACAACAAAAAGAAACTCATACATTAGCTGTAGGGCGAAAAAACTAAAAATGACCAATAAGTCTGGATTTGTTTGTTTAAACCGACTCAACACTAGAGATTCTACCAGCCAAATTCTGTGCTGTTTAATTTACATTCCAAACTACTAAATGATATAAAAGCACATTTTAGGCTCCATTAACCAACATTTAACATTCAGCATGCTGGGTGTATTTAGCCTGGAACTGGTATGAAGCTAATTAGCTTCACATTAATGAGAGGTTAGGACTGAAACCCTGATAATAAGTTTAGCTGATCGAGTTAAAACAGACAGACTTTGCAAAAGATCTACTCACCATTTCACATTTGGGTTCTGGGATATGATGTCCCTCTCTAGCGCCTCCACCAGGTCTTTGTCATATCCTGTCCCGTCAAACTTTTTCACTTCCTTCTCCTGCACATAAAAACAACATCAAGTCTTCAGATCACTGACTGTAACCTCATCCTCTGAGGGAAAACTGGAAGAACAGGCCAGCTGTGAGCAAACAAGCAGCGTCAAGCCGCTGTTTGATCAGCAGAGTTATTGCTGAAAACACAAAGTTCTCCAGAACTACTCCATGCTGGTCACCTTGTCATCCTTTGCTTTGGCAGCAGCCTCCTTCACCTCCTTGGACTCCTTCTTCTCTTTGCCTCTGGAGGCCCTGCTTTTGTCTCCGTTGCTGCCTCGCGGTGACTGCTTCTGATGGGGTCTCACCGCCGCGCTCAGCCGGTTGTTGGGAGGTTTGCTCTCCTTATGGAAGTTAGAACGTCTGACGGGACCGGGAGAGTGTCTGCGACAGCAGGAGAGGACATTAAAGCTGGAGGCCGGGTCAGAGGGGACGCTACTGGCAAAATGGGTTCAGTTACTGAGGGGGCAGAAAATTAAAATGAAACCTCAGACTTCTTCCAAAAGGCCATCATTCAAGACGATTCTGGGAAGCTCTATGGAACTGAGGCTGAGCGCAAAGTCAATGTTTATTTTCACAGGATGAGGTTAGAGCTCTTTAAGAGCGTCTGAGGATGATGATGATGATGAAGAGGGAAAAGTGGCAGAAAAATGGGGCTTGTAATAAAATGATGAGGATCGACATCTCAATTATATGGAGCAGCTACACTATGCTAACAAACAGAAATCAGACCAACCCTGGCCTTCTGTTCACTGCCAAAGACGCCATCTAGTGGCTATACTAAGAAAATTTGTAAACAACCGGGTCAAGATGGGTCGGGTCAGTTTAAAACTCATTAATTTTCCATTAGTAGTGGTTCAACGGTAACGTTACTAAAAGAAATGCTAACAGCTAACAAAGAGTTGGTACCATTGGAAAAGGGTCGTTAGAGATCAACCGATACAGTTAAAAAATGAATCAGATTTCATGTTTCCTTGCTCCAGCACAGCTGATTTTAATTGAAAGCTGATTAACAGGCTTTTGCTCAACTGCAATCATCGGAATCAGCTGTGCTAAAGCAGGGAAACCTCTAAATCCTGCAGGACGGCGGCCATCAAGGAGCAACTTTTGGGACGCCTGTTTTAAGCCCGAAGCGACTGTTCCAACCGCTGCATTTCCGAATTCTCCTGAGTGGTGCCTGACTTTACACTAGGGAAGTGAATGTGATCTGTCAATTATCAAGGGGGCGGGATTGTTGTGGTGGGAGGTTCACAAGAAAGTTTGGTTGTGGTCTGTGTCTCGGAAGCATCTTGCTAACCAGTTAGCAACTTAATGCTAGCAGGTTCCCAATGGGAAATTCCATTGGGACCAAGTAGCACTAAATTGGTGACTTAGAAACGACACTGTCAAGGAACACTAAAAAAATGAGCAACTAGTGCCGTAAAAAACAAAAAAATAAAATGTCCAAATTGACTTCAACTTGAAAAACAAACACTGCTGGCTTCTGTCTATCCAGCTGTGAAGCTGCTTCATGCATGAAGCTAAACTGGTGGCTAAAAAGTGCTGCTCTCAGTAGTGAAGGAAAACTTCAGATAAAGACATTAAAAACATTTTCACTTAAAGGTTTATTTAAACAGCTAACCACTATTATCAATTCTGATCATTTAAAGAGTCAGCATCTGTTAAAAAGATAAACATAACTGAAAGAATGGCAGAGAGAGCATAAAATCCTCAGCAGCAAAGCAAACAAGCTCCCAGCAGGAACTGAGGCTCCTGATCTCAGTCATATGACTGCAGCTGGATTATGGGGAGTTCAGCCTCTGAATGAGGAGCCCAAACACCCAGCAGCGTGTTACTGAGAAAACTAAATACCTTGGTTCTACATGCGCAGGCCTCATTTCAAAGTCGTCGTGGTTGGAGGCTTTAACAGGCGCCGTGTCCAGCTGGAAGCTCCTCAGGGTGGACATGATGTCCTGAACCTGTCGGTTCTCCTCACTGACTTCCTGCCACAGCTGAGAAACGGGCGGATCAGATAAAGTCAGCATCCTGGTGCAGACGTACCCATCAGACTTTTCTGCACAGATTTACTGTTTTTTTGCAGAGCTTTGGCAAACAAACTAGTACAAATCAGCTTTGCAGTTTCTCCTAATTTCATTATAAAGTCTCCAAACTTCAATTTTATTAATAAATTAAACATTCTGTTAGATGATGCACAGGTCGAACTGAACAGATTGGAGTTCTTAGTTTTAATACATTGAATTAACCTACGGCATGTTTTCAGAAGCCAGGGGTGGAGGTTTACCTGCTGCCATCTCTGCTGAATGCCGCCGTCCTGCACGCCGTACATGTGCTTCCTGATCTGTTCCAGAAGGCCGTTATAGAGAACGCTGGCTGAGCTGTAGTTTCCCAGCAAGGCGTACTCCCGCGCCAGCTTCATGTTCTCGCTGATATCTCGCAGACTCATGCTGCAGCAGAAGCAAAGGTAAAGCATTACTCTATTATCTGGTGGCACTGGCTACGTCTATAAACACAAAGCAGGGTTATTTCTCACTTTTACAGCCATATAGCTTTAAAAAAAAAAAAAAAGTATGAAGTCAATTTTGTTCCATTATTTTTGCAAGAAAAGAATACTCTTTGTAAGTTGAAATAAGAAAAATTAAATGTTATCCAGAAATAAAAGTTTGAATAGTGTTTTAACAATAAAAAAATATATGTATTGAGAGTAACTTCGCCGTTTTCTCTGATTTAGTTAAAAAAAAATAATTTTTATATTCTACTTTTTTCAAAAACTTTTTTTCGCATATTTTATATATTTAATTTTCTTTTTTTTTTTAGAATTGTGTTTCACAGATCATTCTCATCCCTTAAAGTCCAATGCGAATGTTCACTTTTCACCAATCGATATGTTTCCACAGCCAGCAGACCAATAGAAATATGTCTTCCTTCTCTTTTACTTCCCCCAGAAGTAAGGAGAATGTGATCTGTTAATTTATAACCTGTATAATTTTTAAATATAATAATAAAAACAATCATAATAAGAATCAAAAAGAAGACAAGACGAGGGAGAAGACAAATAAAAAGCATTTCATCTTTCTCTTAAACGATATGACAGCTCTACAGATGGCAGTAACTTGGTCTTGGTAGTGAACCAGCAAAGTCACATGATCTCAGTGATGGAGGGTCAGCGCCAATCATGATGGAGCTCTGGTGTGTAAAGGAAAGAGATCCCATGAAATTATATGAATCAGAGACGACATGACTCTATATCAATAGATATAAATCTAGATTGGGGGTGCAGGTGATGCAGCAGTTAGCGTGTACGACCCATGTACGGAGGCTTTAGTCCTCAACGCGGGCGACTCGGGTTCAAATCCGGCCTGTAGTCCTTTCCTGCCTGTCTCTCCCTCTCTCTTACCCCCTTTCCTGTCAGCCTACTGTCTATAGAAGACGGGCCACTAGTGCCGTAAAAACTGAACAAAAAAAAAACATCTACATCTATATTGATTCATCTACAGACATGGAAAATATACACATATTAACCACCCTTGTTTTCTTTAATTGCTTGTTTTAAAGATGTATTTATTACCTGAAGAACACAATGAAAAAGATAAAAGGTCTAGTAATACATTTCCTTATATCAACAGATATTTCAATAAACATTTTTAAAAAGCATGCCTTAAACATAACATTTCATTAGAAGAGAACAATTTCAAAATCTGAACATTTTGATCGTGATGCTGCGATCCATATTTTTCACTACTATTTGGATACTTGAATTTGTTACAGTTTGCTTTAAGGTTCTCATGATTTAGATTTAGATTTATTTAAGATGCAGTTATAATCACCTCTCTACATTGATATATGATATGAATGTAGACAGGTAGTTGCCAAAAGCTGACCTGGGACCAATTTAAGGTCAGAAAAGGAAACATAAAATTATTGTGTTTAGAGGACTGATTACATCCAAGAAAAAAACAACCAGCTGTACAGTTTCAGATTGATCTTATATATTATATGAATGGGGTATCCGGTTTAAGAGATTTTTAATCCAATTAAATAAGCACAGAAATAGACTGAATAGATCAGCATCCACTGTATGGATCTGCCCTATTTTCATCAATACCTGAAGCAGAATTTTAACCATCAGGAGCGATACTGCTAAGAATATTGGATCAGTACATCTTATTTTTTTTTTACAAACCTCTTCTATACAGAAGAAGGCGAGCTCTGTGATTGGATGCCCTCTGGACTCAGAGCAGGAGGTGGAAAACAAAAGGATCCTAACTAAATTAACTCTATGGGATAATGTCTCCCACCTCATGCATGAAGCTGGTGCTGAACTGGAGAGCTTCTTCAGTAACAGACTGCTGCACCCTAAACGCACCAGGGAGCGTTATCACAGATCCTTCCTCCCAGCAGCTGGAAGACTTTATAACCACCACTGTTCCCAACAACCTCATTAAGTTCTTACATTCATGCTGCTTTTTGCACAGCTTCTGTCTTAGTTAAATAACTTCCTGTTGTCATTTTGCACATCTCTGATGTTGCTGCTATTTTCAAATATCCATTACTGTAAAAATGTCCATAGCTCTTTATTGATTAGTTACTCTCCAGATGCAGACAATTTATATTGTAAAAACACTGTACAGTACTAATTTGTTTGTTTAACTCTGTTACTTGTTCACATTCACTGTCTGCTTGAGCTTATTTCGCTAAATGGCAGAAAAACTGATTTTTCTCTTCTAGGACATTGTGCACATTAAAAAAAACTCACAAAAGATTTTATTATACAGACCAACCATTAACAATTTCAAATTAATTTAAATGGGGGGAAAAAACGAAAAACTATTGCAAAAAATTATATTACTAACTGTAGTTCAGCAGTCCACCAATAGGTGGTGACAATGAGGCTTCATCTCAGCATCACTACAGAACAGCTAATCTAAAATTAGTTTCTTCATCAGCGGAAACAGTTTGCCACATTAATAAAACATAAGAACCCTGTATTTCAGGGGGGTTAAAGTTATTAAAGATCAAATAAAAATAAATGTGTCGACATGCTGCATCATTAGTTTTATGCCACTTGTTGATAAAACGGTGCTAAAATAAAATGCCTCCATATGTCAGAGCCACCAGTGGAGGAGGTTCTGTTAGCTCTGGTTCAGGCAGCAGGAAGCAGTTTGTGTCTAAATAGGGCTAAAGCGAACAGAAACACAGTGGAAAGTCTCCATGAAGACCAGCCAGAGTGTTAGAAGAAGCGCTAGCCTGGCTGGCTGGAGCTAAACTGTTCATGTTCACCAACTGCTGCCAGCGGAATAAAAGTCCTCACTGAAACCGACTAGAAGAACAAGAAGTCTTCTACAAACCTGTTCCGACAGAAGTTTCAGCTCCGCTAACTTCATGGACACGCAGTTTGTTGATATTATCCACGACAAGTTCTACAAAACATTTCAAACTGACGCTGTTCGGCAGCTTTATAGCTCACCTTATCCCGGAAGTCGGTCACTGTGAACGCTGAAGTTTAGACTTCCCCTGTGGATTTTCAAAATAAAACTTTTCCGTTGTAAAATAAGGTAAAAATATAATAAAACTCTACTGAGGTCCCGCTGGATAAAGCTGTTGCTTGAAAAACTGGGAAAAAAGTTAGGCTCTGTTGGAATTTATGGGCATATTTGTGTTTTATGGGGTAAAGAGAAAATTATGTGACTCTGCAAGTCTTTAGTGAAATCATAGCTATACAACTATTTTAATTAAAACCTATTAAATAATCAATTTATGTAGATATTATAACTTGTTAATATCAGTTTTATGCAGAATGATTACTAATAAAAGTAGGTAAGTAATGACAATGGAAAAGATATTCGCCCAAAACTCAAACCTGAAAACATTTTATCCACTATACCTTTTATCTAGAAATCCCGGATGTTGAATACATTTTTCTATTTGTTAGCAAACGCTGTTGGAAAATACAGTTTGTCTTTATTTAGAAAATATGGAGGTTTTGCTCGTTAATTTTCCTGTTGGAACAGTGCAGATTGACCCTGAGGTTCTGGTGCCTATCCACTCTCGGCCCCCCTCAGTGTACATTGGTTACTGCCTGGCCACCCTTATTAACATTTTCTGGATACGCCTCTGATAAGGAGACGGAAGAGTTTTGGCTATGAATTCAAACAGGTCTAGCCTTCCTTGGCTTTCACCGCTGCACATCGCTTAGCAACAGTGATAGTTGACACACAAAACAGGAAAAGAATGAATACCAAACTTTTCAAAAGTGTTTATTTTTATTTTTTTTATTGTAAAGTGAACAAAGACTTCAGTCATGTGAATCCAGAGTGGAATAAAGGTGCCAACCACCGGGAGCAGAAACAAATAAAA